>NC_056747.1:417204187-417316687 GCF_019279795.1 Protopterus annectens | reverse complement strand
TTCATTAATTTTTTTATTTTTAAAAAATTTTTTTTTATTTTATACATTTTTATATAAAAATAATTTATATATAAAATTTAATTTAATATACTATACATATATAATACAATTTTTTTATATATATATACATACTTAACAATTATTCTATATACAAACATATATATATAAAATTTTTTGTAAATGTTATTTACACATTATTATATACATTTTTGTAAATTTTTTTTAAAAAACAAAAATTTCATTGATTTTTTTTAACAAAATTTTCCCTTTAAAAAAGATAATAAAATATTTCCAATTAATTTCTTTTTAAAAAAAATTATATATATAAAATTTTTAATAATGCTTTTATGATGTTTGTTGAATAAAGGATTTTAAATTAATAAAAAATAAAAAATTTTTAAAAAACACAAATATTTTTATGAAAATTAAATGTATGGCAAAATAAAATTGTATAAAAAAAATATTTTTAAATGTTATAAAAAACATATGTAATTTTTAAAAAAAATTTTTCCAAAATACAAAGAAAAACAATAGATCTTAAAAAAGATTTAAAAGGGGGATATCAATAACAGATTAATATAAGGGGTAATGTAATAATAATTATTGGTAAATATAATGAATATGTTTTAAAAAATTTTTGGGTAAATATTTTTTTTTAAAATTTAAAATTTGGGCATATAACATAATGGTTTTGTAGGATTATAATCTGATTATGCTATAAGAAAAAACTAAAATTTTGCCTTTAAAAAATATAATAAAACACTGGGGGCATTATTTTTTGGTATGTAAAAATGTAAAATTAAAAAAGTCCTTTTTTGTTAAAATAAAAATTTTTTTTTAAAATTTTAACAATATTGGGTTGTATATATGCAGTGTAATGTTTTTATGTGCAGATTTAAACAGAATCATATTATATAAAATTTAAAAGCTTTTTCCATTTTTATAATTATTTTTAAAAGGTTTTTAATTATATATAATATATATGAAAAACATAAAAATCCGGAAAATATAATACAATTGGGGGTTTGTTTTGGATTTACCCTTTAATTATAAATTTTTTTTTATTATATATATGTTTTCAATGGTTTTAAAAAATACAAAATATTTTTAAAAAATTGTAAAATAAAATTTTTAAAATATGGTAATTTTTTTATATATATTTTTATAAAAAAAAATAAAAAAATAAAAAAATTTTTATATTTTTTAAAAATTGTTTTTTGTGTATATATAAATTTCTGTGCACTATTATAATTTTATTCAAAATACAAAAATACAATTTTTAAAAATGTGTTGTTTTTTTTAAAGTTATAATTTGGTATTAATACATGATGGTGGGGAAAAAATTCTGTTTTTATTTTAAAAATGGGTTAAAAGATTTTTTATATTTTAAAAGATGCTATTTTTAAAATATATATATATATATATATATATATAATATATATAAATACATATAATATAATATACAATATATACATTACATATATATTATAATATATTTATATCTTATATATAATATATTTATATTTAATAATAATATAATTATAATTTTATAATATATAATATTTTTTAAAAATTTTCATTTTTCTTATCAAATTATAACATTAATAATAATTTAAATTATTTTTTTTTCTTTCATATTATTTTATCAAAATTTTTTTTCCAAATTATTAAATAAAATATATTTTTTTAAAAATTAATTTTTTTAAAAATTTTTTTTATATTTTTTCATTTTATTTTAAATAATTTTTAAAAATAAATTAAAAAAATTTTTTTTATATTTTTTATAATATAATTTTTAATTTTTTTATTTTAAAATATTTTTTTTTTTTAATTTTATTTAATAATATTATTTTTCCTATTAATTTATGTATATATATATATATATATATATATATATATATATATATATGTATATATATATATATATATATATATATATATATATATATATATATACACATATATATATACACATATATATATATATATATATATATACATATATATATATATATATATATATATATATATATATATATATATATATATATATATACATATATATAACATTTTTTTTGTTATATAGCCATTTAAGGTAAGGATTCTACCAGTGTGGATTTTTTTTTTTTGGGTGTTAGATCTGTCCTTACTTCTGGCAGGTAAAGCAGCCATTTACATGCTTGTACAAGGTTTCTGTTAATAATTCTGCACAGGCATATGCATTCTTAGGGTTTGGGAGAGGCATGAATTTTTAAAAACTGTTTAATAGGATGTAGTTTGCTTTAAAACAGTTCCCAACTGTTACGGGTTTAGTTGGATTTTCCAGGTTGATTTTTATTTCAAGGGAGGCAGCTTTATGGTCTGACTCCACCAATGAGGCTGTAAACACAGGGGCAACACTCTCCCTTGTTGGTGAGTACCAAGTCCAATATGTTTGATCCTCTGGTTGGATAGTGCACTATCTGATCCAGGGTGTTGGTGTTGACAATGTCCAGGAAATATTGTGCCTGTGAGTTAGAGACAGTGTAAGTTTCCCAGTCTATACAGGGATACTTAAAATTTCCCATGAATATGGTATTTGGTTGAATGGCGAGTGCACCTAAGTAGGTCTGGGTAAGAGATGTGAGCTTTGTGGGTCACAAGAGGGTGATACTGTAGCTGGCTATGACATGGTAAGGAACCTAGTCTATGGAATCTTGAACCCAGATGAACTTCAGGTCATTATCCTGTTTGACCAAGCTAGAGTTGTATTTGCTGCTAACATAGCTCAAGATACCTCCACCTTTGGCCCCCTTTCTGCTGCTGTTGGTCTAAATGCGTGAAAGGCACTCCATCTGAAATGGCTTGGTGGTAAATCACTTTGGCTATAGTGTGCAGGGTCCTGGGTTTGAAACTTGCAAGGGCTGCTTATTTATGCTGGAGAGATAGGTTCCTGACTCAGAAACTCCCTAGACTCTGCAAAAGACTGCCCATACATGTCATGCAGAGTGCCTCTTTAGCCCTCTTCAAAAGGAACCTTGACTATTGGATGGGAGATGAGAAATTCACCCTGGGTATCACGTCAGTCGCCCTCTGCTAGACAGGGGTCCAGGGAAGTAAATCTTGTGCGATGAAATAGCCAGGGAATTGTTATGGCTAGGCTTGTACAGGCCGATAGCCTAGTACCAACCTATGAACCAGCCTTACACTGCCAGAGTAACTTCTGTGGTTTTAAACCAAGTCTCAGTAATAGCACAGATAACTATCATAAATGTAGATGTTCAAGTGTATTCACTGTTGCAGTTGCAGTTATCACACTTGGGTTATCTGCCTGCAGGTAGCCCTCAGTCAGCCCGAATACCAGAGACTTAGTATTTCTGTGTCAGATGCTGTCGCTCCAGGACTGATGGCAGGTCATCAGGGGTATAAAAACAGGCAGCCGACACCATTACATCAGTTTTTCTTGCCCCAAATGTCAGGAGCCCCCCAAAAAGGGAGCTAAGTTTTGGTGGGGAAAACACCACCAGTAAAAAGTAAATACCAATACCAATACCCCTGAAAGGCGTGAGTAATAGCCATAGAGAGGCGAGAGAGAAAAACCAGGGGGCTAGAGGTAGGGAAACCAGGACTGCAACAGTGAATACACTTGAACATTTACATTTATGGTACGTGTACACAACTGTACTATGTTCTTCGTGTTTCACTGTTACAGTCATCACACTTGGGTGGATTCCCAAAGCTGAAGAAGGGTGGAGGCAGTCAAGAAGAGTTAGGGCAGGCTAGTATGCCTTACAGGACTGCAGTTGCAAAACCTGCCCTGGATTTGGAAAAGAGAGGCAGGTGGTAATGCTTGGTGAAGATGTGCACAGAACTCCAGGTAGGAGCTCCAAGACGTCCCTGGTGGGGACTCCCCTGAGAAATGCTGTAGAGGAAGATGTTGCCCTAGTGGAATGTGTTCTGACCCCCTGAGGGGTAGGTTTCCCATGCTGCTTGTAGCAGAAATGGATGCAGTCTGCTATCCATTTGGAAATTTTTGTTTTGAAATGGCCTTACCCTCTGCCCCTGATGCAAAGCTGACTAGTAACTGGTCAAATTTTCTAACGGGCTTAGTCATATCAAGGTAAAATCTGAGCTGTCTGTGCACATCCATGGAGTGCAGGATCCTTTCCCCTTTATTATGAGGATTAGGGAAAAAAAAAGTTGGCAAATGGATGGATTGGTTTAGAGCCACACTGGACACTACTTTAGGCATAAAGGAAGGGTTAGTCCTGAGGGGGAAACCCTGTCAGCATGGAAAATAATGAATGGTTCCACAGCCATAAGTGCTTGTAGCTCGGACAATCTTCTAGCTTAAGTGATGGCCAGAAGCAAGGCTGTTTTCCAAGAGAGGAATTTTAAATCTGCTGATGCTGCAGGTTCAAAGGGAGGAAGTGTGAGGTTTTCCAGTACAAAGTTAAGGTCCCAAGCAGGGGTGGGTGCTCTCCTTGGCAGCCTTACGTTGTTTGCCCCTCTCAGGAACTGTCTAACAAGAGTGCGTGAGAAGAGAGGTGGCTCAGTGTTGTAATGAGCCGAAATGACTGAGGCACGTATCTTATGAGAGGAGAAGGGCAGGCCTTTGTGGAGTAGATCTGCTAAGTAATCCAGGATTAGAGGCAGGGAGGGCGGAGTTGTGTCAACTCCTTTAGATCGAATCCAGGAGCAGTACCTTTTCCACTTATCAGCATAGAATTTTCTTGTACTGGGTCTTCTGGCTTCAAGAATGATGTCCGGCACCTGTTTGCTTAGGGTTGCTGTGGGAAAATCAAGGAATAAGCCAGGCTGCAAGATTTAGGGTTTGCAGTTGCGGATGCAAAATCTGACCTTCCTGCTGAGAGCAGGGTTGGTTTCTGGTTTAGGTGCCAGGCTGCGTAGGAGTGGGTACCAGTGCTGGCGTGGCCAGTCTGGGGCAATCAGAATTGTCCTTGGCCTGTCTTGTCTTTTCTTGAGTAATGCTCCTGAGAGAAGGGGCAGAGGGGGAAAGGCATAGATTGAGAGATTTACCCACTGAAAGGATAGGGCATCCACTTTCCAGGCCCTGCTGTGAGGGTTCCTGGTGTAGAATTTGCTGAGCTGGTGGTTGTAGGGGGAGGCAAAGAGATCCACCTCTGGGGTTCCCCATTTCTGAATCAGAAAGCTGAAAAGTGCTGGGCTCTAGTTGCCACTCGTGTGGGTCTAGGAGGTTCCTGCTTAAGTCGTCTGCCAGTGAGTTTTGTTTGCCTGGCAGGACTTGAGCTTGCAGATGGACTTGCATATCCAAGGCCGTGTTCCACAGGGTCATGGCTAACCTGCAGAGTGGGTTCCCCCCTGTTTGTTGATGTACCACATAACTGTGGTGTCTGTTTTTATTAGAAGTTGTCCTGGAAGGAGTAGGGACCTGAAAGCAGTCAAGCTGTTCTGCACATCTACCATCTCTTTTTGGTTGATGTGCAGATGAATTTGACTTGGGCTCCAGTGGCCCTGAATGCATCTGCCATCTATGTGTGCTCCCCAGGCAAAGTCTGATGTGTCTGTGGTTAGGGTCTGGGTGGCGTGGGGTTGAGTAAAGGGCAGTCCCTTGGTGTGGTTGCATGCTTCTTCCCACCAAAGGAACTCTGTCCTTAGACAGGGAATGATAGGAATGATTGTTTCCAGGTCCTGGGAATGTTGACACCAAAGACTTTTTAAGTGCCACTGAAGTTTCCTCATATGCAGTCTTGCATATGGAATTAGCAGTATGCATGAGGCCATAAACCCTAGGACCTGCAGTATTTTTCTTGCTGATAGCTGGGTTCTGGTGGCCATTTGTTTGAAGTAAGCTGTCAGACTTGTTTTTCTGAAGTGAGGAAGGCCATCTGGGATATTGTGTCCAAACTTGCTCCCAGGAATACAATCTTTCGACTGGGTACCAGTTTAGATTTCTTTTCGTTGATGGCATACCCCAAGGAAGTGAGAAAGTTTTTCACAAATGTCAGGTGCTGCAAAAGCAATTCCTGACTGTCCGCCTGAATCAGGCAGTCGTCCAAGTATGGGTAAACTTGGACATTTCTTTGCTTGTAGTACGTAATAGTTGGAAGCAGGCATTTTGTGAAAATTCTGGGCGCAGTGGATAAACGAAAGGGAAGTGCAGAGAACTGCTAATGCATAGACCTGGCCATGAAACATAGATACTTCCTGCATGACTCCCTTATGAAGATGTGCAGATAGGCTTCTTTTAAGTCTAGGGTGACTAACCAGGCATCCTTGGCTAGCATAGGTAGAAGCTGTTGCAGGGTAAGCATTATGAATTTTGGTACCACCAGGAAGGTGTGGAGAACTGAAAGATCCAGGATTGGGCGCCAACAGCCCCCTTTTCTGGGTACCAGGAAAAGTCTGGAATAGAATCCTTGACCTATCTGTTCTACTGGAACTGGCTGAATAGCTCTGATGGAAAGCAGGGAAAGAACTCGTCTTTGGGCCTCTGCCCACTGGTTTGGAGGAAGGTCTGGGAACCCTCTTGGGGTTGGCAGTGAGTGAAAGTAAAATTTGTACCCCTGGGATACAATGTTGAGGATCCATCGGTCTTGAGTGATGGACATCCAGTTTTTTGCATGAAGGGCAAGTTTTTCTCCTAGGGGCACAAGCAATTGGGCAGGGATGGGGAGTTGAGTAGAGAAGTCATTGTGAGTTTTTCCGTAAGGAGATGGCCAACAACTCCCTGCTTTGGGGGTGGGGGCACTCCATTGCTTAGATCTCTGCATACCCTGAGACTGTAGTCTGGGTGGTCTGTTTCCCCTGGGTCTGGCTTGAGAAGGCCTGTAGTTTTGCTGGAAAAGGACCAGTGTTTGGAAGGGCAATGCCTACTGAATC
The DNA here is from genome assembly GCF_019279795.1 of Protopterus annectens. Lineage (NCBI taxonomy): Eukaryota > Metazoa > Chordata > Ceratodontiformes > Protopteridae > Protopterus > Protopterus annectens. The sequence continues at coordinate 417,309,844 of NC_056747.1, read as the reverse complement.
TAGGGGGTTGCACTTGTAAGAATTCTTTAACAGTCTGCATAGACTTAGCTTTTTCTTCTATCTTTTTAAGAACCTCTTCTGCTTTGGTGCCAAACAAACTCTCCTTATTCAAAGGAGCGTCTAGTAACTTTGATTTGACATGGTCTGGCAAGGTCTGCTCCTTGAGCCACGCATGTCTTCTCAGTACAGAACCAGTGACTGCTGCCTGGCAAGATGCGTCTAGGGCGTCAAAGCCACACTGCAAAGTATGTTTGCTGACTTGGCTTACAGAGTGCATAAGCTCCTGCAATTCTTTATTTTCTGCACAGTCTGTAAAGGTTGCCACTTTTTGTTTAATAAGTTCCATAATATGTTGCTGGTACTTCAGCATGTGAAACTGACAATTCAATGCCCTAATAGCAAGAGTTGCAGAGGTATATACCTTCTTACCCCATCTGTCCAAAGCTCTGGAATCCCTGTCCGAAGGGGTGGAATTCTTGGCTGTAGTTGCCGTGATACCTTTAGACCCCTGGGAAATGATCTCTGGGTCAGCAGTAGGATTCTTGAAAAGAACTTTGTGTGGGTCAGATACTCTGTAGTACCTGTCTGGTTTCCTAGGGGCAGGAGGTAAAGTATCAGGAGTAAGACTGGATTCCATATAAACATCAACAACAACTTCCAGGACAGGGGGTATTGCTAAAGGCCTGTGCTGTGGCAAATCTAGGAATTCTCTGAGTCTCTTTTTGGACTGAGGATAGTCTTGGCATTCCCAGTGGAAATGCTCTCTTAAAGTATGTAAGATTTCACCAAAAGAAAAATCCTCTGGAGGAGAGGCAGAGGGAATGGATTCCTCTGAATCTGAAACCTCATAAGCAGATAAGGGCATGTCTTCATAATCAGATATCTCAGAGTCATCGGACTCCTGGTCTGTTGACGCTGCAGGGGACTGGTCTCTTGTCCTCTTAGCAGGGGAAGGCTGACTTCCCCTAATCAGCGTGATAAGTTCTTCTGCCATTCTAAGCATATGTTGTTGTGGCATGGGAGCAGGTGCATGCACTTTGGTCGTCGGTTTTCTAGGCATAGTGCATACTCTTGGCCTAAGAAACTCGGTAGTTTTATATAAAAAAGTCGTCAGTTTGAGTTGAACATCGGGTGAGCGAAAAACTGCCTCAGATGCCGGTGCCTGCACAGTGGCTCCCGACCCATCCAAGGTAGAGATATCCGCAGGTTCCATAGTCGAAGAGTCTCGCGGCATACCTGACTCTGAATGGGTCTCGGTAAAGGTCTGCGAATCCACTGACGTGGGCATCAGGGGCTGCGAAAGTGCCTCACTGAGTACCAGCGGACTGGCGACTAGCTTAATGGAAGCATCGTCGGCAGCTTTGGACATATGCAGTCTGTCTCTGTCTTTATCCTTAAGTTTTTTTGGAATATCGGTAGTCGGATGACTTACCGAAGCCATTTCAGAATACAGATATCAACAGCGAAAGAATTTAGCGACAAAGAGAGCCTGATGACGAATGGTTCGGGCATTAAACAAGGCACAAAAACCGAAAGCGAGGTACGTCGTGGTCTGGGCCTAAATGGGTGACGCAGTAAGAATGAAAATCTCTGTGAGGTATTTGCTTTCCATAGGCAAGACAACTGTTAGCTTTTTCTGACATCGGTTAGAACAAAAGAAAAGGATCCCCAATGGGGTACTTAGCTTTAGAAGATTTCAGGATTATTCAATTCGTAAACGAAAAATTCAGGTAGCAGCCGACCGGCACTTGCGAACTGCTTCTGCTTCCGGCTCCTCTGCAAAAAAGACTGATGTAATGGCGTCGGCTGCCTGTTTTTATACCACTGACGACCTGACATCAGTCTTGGAGTGACAGCATCCGACACAAAAATACTAAGTCTCTGGTATTCAGGCCGACTGAGGGCTACCTGCAGGCAGATAACCCAAGTGTGATGACTGCAACAGTGAAACGCAAAGAACATGTGATCTGTTAACATGTACACCCATACTGACAGATATTGGATTTCCCTGGAGTGACACCAGAAATAAATCAAATTATTAAAATCAATCATTTTATGTCCATTCTGTGGCATCATCCTTGGTGAAGGTAGAATGCTGCTCAATGCAAGGCACATAACTATTGGCGACACATACTCAGAGATCCATAATGTCTCTTTTCATATAGTCCAGTGAGGTACACCTCAGGTCATTCAAACGCACATGGACTATAACAAGAATCATACTGGTACCTGTGGTGCTGTGACTTGAGTGGGTGTATATGTGATACTGCAGATCCTAGTTCAAGATAAGCAAGTAACCATTATCATCACCTTGTCCAGCCTAGTGATAGGATTATCTGCTTGTCATATAACAGAATCCCCTATGACAAGTATATTAGGTAAAGTGGTTTAATACCTTATGGGCTTTGCTCTTGGTGGATTGTTGGGTGCAGGTTTATGTGTGGTTTTTGGTGTGTGCTTTAGTGATTGCTGAGGGTAGGTGTTGTAGTCTGACGGCTTAGGAGGTCTTTGAGGTTTGGAGAGGTTTCTTTTAAGTGGCTCAGTATAAGAAGGTCTGTGTGTCTGTGTGTGTGTGTGTGTGTGTGTGTGTGTGTGTGTGTGTGTGTGTGTGTGTGTGTGCAGTGAGCATTATTGTTGAAAAATGTAGTGCGTCTCTGGGTGTTTTGAGTGTGTGTGTGTTCCTGACAACCTTGTTTGCAAGCAAGATTTCTGTCTACTAGGAAGTTATGTATGCACATCTCTCGCATTCTGTTTTAGTTTCGTAAAAGATTAAGAGGCTGTCTGTGCACATGAGACAATTGCTACATTACCACAGGATGCTCATATCTACCAAGCTGGCCACAGAGACATAAGGATGCCCATATCTGCCAAACTGGCCACACAGACAGTAGGAAATTCCAAATCCATATTGTAAAGACCTGTCTTAGTGTTGGACTATTATGGTTTAAAATCTTGGTTTTATACGTATCATCTGAGTGGTGTACTGGGTGAAGGCTAGATGTTAGATAGTGCTATGATCTTCGTGCTGTTTGAAGCTCTAACTAGCTGCCCTAAGCTTAGCCTTGAGCAAAGCCTTTCTGTGTTATGGGTTAAAGTCCTAAGAAATAGCTTTATAGGTTTGTTACTATACAGGGTGCTGCTAACTGCCATTGAGCTGTGAACAGCTCCATGAAAATGCAACCAATTTATAGCAGAGAGAAAAAAGCTGAAAACCAACTTCCATGCCCTCTGATCAATAATGGACTAGAATTTGCACTTCATGGAGTGTCTCCCAACACAGACAGACCAAGTAAACACCTTCTGCCACAAGATAGATGATCCTGGAACTTCTTAATGTAGAAGCACAGCAAAAGTCTCTCTCTAGTGCAGATTAACAGGAAACTAAGTCCCTAAAAAGTCCAATGACTGATGAAACAAGCACGCTTCAAGCCTCCCCATGTTTTTCCCAACTCTGACTGATGAGGCTATTTTACTACTGCCACTAAAATAGCAGTCAGAGTCTTCTTAATGTAAAAACACACTTTGGTTAGCCAAACGTGAAAAGGTACCAACTAACTACAAGTAATTGTCACTTTAAGCTCCCTTCCCAACTTGGACAGACTAGGCTACCCTTCTACTCCCACTAGAATTGCAGTTTCAGGCTTCTTAATGTAAAAATGCACTTTATTTAGCCAAAAGTGAAAGGGTAGCATAAAATACATAAAATAACTAGCTACAACAAATTAACTGTAACTTTAAGCCTCCCTGTGCATTTTCCAATTCAGACTGACCAGGCTACTTTACTACTGCTACTAGAAGTCCCAATCTTCTTAATGTAAAACCACAATTTAGTAAGCCAAAAGTGAAAAGGTATCAGAAACAAATCAAATAACTAGCTGCAACAAGTAATTCTCACTTCAAGGCTCCATGTGCATGTTTCAGCTCAGACAGGCAAGGTTACCTTTCTACTCCTAAGGTGAGATTGTCTGCCACTCAAGGGCCAATAAACAAATATCTGACACCAAAGGAGGTATGAAACGTGGCTGCTCAGACTCTGCACAGTTTATAGTGATATACAAGTCTGTTTATAGCAATATACAAATCTTTGGGCATAATATGGAACCACGAAGAATCTGACTCCATCCTAGCCCACAAGAAGGATGCTGCTACATCCAAGCTCAAACATAAAACTGCACCTTCATTAAGGTTGCCAAGCCAAGACCTTCTGGGCCTTCTCCATGACTGTGGTCAACTGTCAAGGGAGAGCACACAGTGCTGCATAAGAAAAGGCAATGAGCAGAAACCAGGGAAGATTACTGATTAATCTATAACCTTTGATAACGATGACAAAGGGGATACCCCCAAGGAAAATGGTCAATCACCGCTTCTAGAAGCCAGTCCCCTTATTAGAGGGCATACAATGGTTCTCCTCCTGCTAGGTAAAAGACACAATGGCCTACACCAGGGAAGGTTCTGCGCTGTGTGAAAGGACAACACTATCAGCAGATGTACCTATACAGAATAACTGGAGACCTTCTGTTAGGACCCTACTGTGCCTTTTAGGCACTAGCCCAGTGCTGACACTGATTCTTTTTCATTCCTTTCATCCCTTTGGCTCTACCAGCTCCATTCGCCGTGTAGGTTCACTCCGCTCCCCTACCCTGCCCCCAAATTCCACCCTCCCCCACCAGTACCTCCACATTTATAATTAACTGACCACTTCCACCATCCAATCCAGATTACTCACCTCACCCCTACCAACTCCTCCCATAGTCCACTCCCTTAAAAGTAATCCACCCGCTTAGACTATGCCACCACCCATTAATTATCTGATACACTAACAAATCTAAACCTAATATTAACTCCAAAAAGCCAAACAACTAAATTGCAACTTAACTTCTCTCCACCTTCATTCAAACCATAACCATGTCCCTCAAAACTCAATCCACATTAACACAAATATTACTTATAACAACCTTATTTAATCTAACCCAACCAAATAACATAAATCATTCTCCCCAATTTCACACCACTACCCTATCCTTCCATTAATGACACACACAACTCTACCTATATACCCCTTATCGCTTCACCCTGAACACCACCATGCTCTTCCCCTATAGAGTTCTAACTAAAATCACCACTCGCAATTATATTAGCCAAATTGCCTCAAAACTCATTAACTCCACTAAGTACCTCTATCTAAGAAATTATCTCCCCCACCACCTTATCTCTATCCTCCTATCTGGTGACATCCACCCAAACCCTGGCCCCTCCTCCGCTCTGGACCTAACTTCTCAACCTCATCTCCCTCATGCAACAGGTAAATCCCTCCAATTCTCAGCCCTAAATACTCAAAGCCTCTGTAACAAAATTCCAAACCTTCATGCCTGGCTTCTACACAACCAGCCAGACAATCTCTCCATCTCAGAAACCTGGCTCAAGCCCCATATAAAAGACTTTGAACTAATACCACCTAACTACCGCATTCTAAGAAACGACAGAACACAAAAAAAAGGGGGTGGGGTAGCACTCACTCTGCATTCCTGCTAGTTACCCCTACACCAAACCCTTCCCCAAACTGGGTAAGGCAAAACTGATACCAGCCTCACTCCACCTAAACAAGCATAAACTCATATTTACCCTCTCCCTCTATATCTCCCCTGGTGATAATGTCTCATCCCTTGAAGACATTCTCTCCTGGGTCTCCTCTAACATCACTCATTAAACAATAATCCTGGGTGACGTTAATATAAATAGGACCACAATCCAATCTCCCACTAACTCACTCAATATTAACTTATATAACTTCACACAATTAATCAATTCCACTACCAAACCTTCAAAGAACTCCACTACTGGAAGTACAATAGACTTGATTCTAGTATCCCATCCTCAATATATCTCAGACAGTGGTATTTGCCCAGACCAACTAGCTGACGATTTCCCCACTTTTGCCTGTTGTCTCACCTCTTCTATGCAAATAACTCACACCTATACTTCCTCTCGCTGCTTAAAAAACTTCAATCCTGAAACTTTCAAAAACACACTAAAAATACCAACTGGAACCCATTAAAAACCCTTCCCCTAGATAATGCCCTTTCCTACTTTAACATCACTTTCACAAACCTACTGAACTCCCTTGACCCCCTAAAAACGAAACGCATAAAAAGTAACCCTGTACCTTGGTTAACTAAAAACACTTTAGTTACCATGCGACTTCGCAACAAAGTATGGGCGCGATACCAAAAAAATAAAATCTCTATTGCCCTTACTGAATATAAAATACTATGCAATAAAGTCAAAAAACTCACTGCCTCTGACCGCAAAGTATATTTCACTACCCTCCTAAGTAACCACAATACTAATCCCACACTATTTTGGAAAGGAATCGTATCTCTTCTTAACCCTGGAAAAACAGAAAACCCTTGCCCTAATCCAGATGCATCCGACAGACTTAGCAACCCAATTTAACTCCTTTTTCATTGACTCCATCAACAAATTAACATTATCCTTCACCAATAGGTCTGTAGCTCCTCCCCTAACACCCAACCCCCACCTTTCTCCATCAATCCCATCTCCATATCTACCATTAAAAAAGTCTCCAAAATTAAAACCTGACTTCAATGCCCATGATGAAATCCCCTCCTACTTCTTAAAGTAGCTGCTGAAACAATTGCCCTCCCTGTAACCATACTAATAAACCAGTCTATCTTAGAATGCCAGGTCCCCCAACTTTGGAAGAAGGCCTTTATTATTCCTCTCCATAAAGGTGGCAATAATAATGACATCCCAAACTTTTGCCCTATCACCATCCTATCCCCTATTTCTAAGCTACTTGAAAAGTGTGTCCACCAACAACTCTTACCCTACCTCATCAATAATCAGCTTCTTACCACCACACAACATGATTTTAAACCAGGTCATAGTACCTCCACTGCTCTCCTCTCCTTCCTAGAAACAATCAACAAAGCCCGCTACTCTGGCCACTTCATATCCACTCTTTTCCTTGATCCCTCTAAGGCATTTGACACTATTTCCCACAACCTGCTTCTTACCAAACTCTCTAAACTTAACCTATCCCCTTCCTCTACCCAGTGGTTTTCAAACTAACAAACAGGCAACAAGCAGTTAAATTGAAAAAAGCTACCTCACCCTTCCTTAATACATCCACAGGCACCCCCCAAGGTTCCATTCTAGGCCCCCTATTATTCAACATATTCATACATGATTTATTCCAAGCCATTCCAAACTCCAGTCTCATCCAATATGCCGATGATTCTACTATAATCTGTTCCTCCCCTTCCATCACAACTCTTAATCTAACACAAGCTGCATTTTCTTCCACTGAACAGTGGATGCTATACAACCATCTAGCCCCTTAATGCAACCAAAACAAACCTTATGCTATTCAATACTTCCAAAAATTCTTCCCTAGACAAACAATCCTTCATAATTACAAGTAAAAATAATACTCTCCTAGAACTAGTCTCTGACACAAAACTACTAGAAATTATCATCCACGATCAACTAAAATTTGACAAGCAACTACAAGCAAATATATATAAAAAAAAAAAAAAACCATAAAAAATTAAGTATGCTTTACAGTCACAGTCGCTTTCTCTCTCCCACCACCAGGATTACATTAGCTAATACATACTGTATCCCATCCCTTTTATATGGCACATCTATCCTAACCAGCCTGCAATCTTCCCTCAAAACAAAACTCTCATCTTGTTATAACAAAATATCCAAATTTGCAGCAGGTCAGAGAGCCTCCTCCCACCACTGTAATTCCCTTCAACTAAGTTGGCTAGAATTACCAAACTTCCTCACATATACCCAGCTCATCCAAGCACACAAACTCATTCATAACCCATCTCTCTGCCCCTAGCAAATACCTTTGAAATGTATAAGCCAGACAGACTCCTAAGATCCAATTCCCAAAACCTAATTAAATTGCATAAACCAACACGTCCAGCTGGGACTCACCTAATGTCCTTCTCTCTTGCACACCTCTGGAACGCTCTCCCTTCTCCCATCCACACCACCAGCAGTCTCTCCTTGTTTAAATCCTCACTGCACTCACACTTTACTTCGCAATGGAAATGCTCTTGCTCCCATCCAACCTAATTCTGACCACACTTTCTTCCTAACTTTCCAAACTTATTTTTTGCCTGTCACTGCCTCCTAAAGTTCTACATCCCTTGTGATGTATTTGATCAATGACTAAAAAGTTACCTCATTGTAATTGCCTAAAAAAACCCCAAAAAACACATTATGACAGTGAATTAACGATTTAATTTTGCAAATGAAAATCTCTTTTTATTTCTGTATTATGTAACATTTATTTGAAATGTATGATATGGATTTGTACTTTCTGAACTATGTATATAACATTTATTTGAAATGTATACTATGGATTTGTGCTTTTTCTGTACTATGTATTTGTATTTTTCCAGAGCTTGTCTCCCCAGGACTCCACTGAAAATGGGCTCCTTGTAGCCCAATGGACTATCCTGGAAAACAAACTGCAAATAAATAAATAAGAAAGCATCCCAAGCATCAACCAACCATGCCAACAGGGCACTCTGCAACAGCACAGGCAAGAGAACCAAAAGTCTACTCCAGACAGCTGGATCACTAAGATCTAGAACTAAACACAAGCACTTTCCCTGTCCAGCAAAGCAGAAGGTGCAGGACAGCTGCCCCCCACCTAGTTTTTGAAAAGAGAACAGCTTCTTCTGCCCCCTCAGTCATAGAATCTAGGTCTACATCATGATGTCTGATGTAGCAAAACTGCCCAATGAGAAAAACAAATAAAAAAAACAGGAAGATCAAAGGATAACTGAGATGAGAAAGAGCACCACCCCACCTCAAAATGGCAGCTGAGCCAGCAAACTTGGAAATTCACCCCATAACCTCCACCTCCAGGGCAGGGCCAAACAAGAGTCCAGCATGCATGGAGGCAGCTGGTGGAAACAACTAAGGTTCCAAGTTGTCACATAGGGGGATGCAGAGGGACTGCCTTATTTTTAGGGTGACAAAACAGCTTCCTCCTCTTTTTTATAACAGGGAAGGGAGAACAAAAATGAAATAAATAATCCCTCCACAGGCTAGGAGCTCTTTACTTTTCAGACAGCAATTCTCTATAAAGTACAGTTTTGTACCTACCATAAATGTAGATGTCCGATAGATATGCAACTGCAGTCATAACATATGGGTTGTCCTGCCTCAGGCAGCCCTCGGTCGGCCGGATTCCAAAGTCTGGGTCCGACGTCGGCTGATGTCACATTTCTCTCAGACGTCAGAGCGGCAGGAGTACATAAGCATCAGCCGAAGCCATCTTCTTCAGTGTTTCTTGCCCCAGATGCCAGGTGCCCTCCAAGGAAGGCTGTAATCAATTTGGAAGACAAAAACAGGTTTCCAGACAAATAAATGAGCAATAAACAGATACACTATAACAGATATCCCCAGCTAGGATAACAGGGAGAGGAGTGGACCCAAGGAATAGAGGGGAAGGAGGGAGGGAAAACCCGACTGCAGTTGCATATCTATCGGACATCTACATTTATGGTAGGTACAAAACTGTACTATGTCCTTCAAGAATGCAACTGCAGTCATAACATATGGGTTGAATACCATAGCTTAGCTGGGGGAGGTGGAATGCTCTAAGAAAAGGATGGTGTAGCTATCAATCCCTGCAGGACTGCCGAAGCAAAGCCTGCTCTGGATCTGGAATATAAAGGGAGGTTGTAGTGTTTGGAGAATGTATGCATGGAGCTCCATGTAGCAGCTTCTAGAATGTCTTTTGTAGGTACCCCTCTTAAGAATGCTGTAGAGGTGGCTGTAGCTCTGGTAGAGTGTGGTCTGATATTGGCTGGTACACTCTTTCCATGGAAGGAATAACAAAATCTAATGCAATGTCCAATCCATTTTGAGATAGTCTGTTTGGAAATTACTTTTCCTTGTACTCCAGGGGCGTAAGCTACAAAAAGCTGATCAGACTTCCTATTGGCCTTGGTTATGTCCAGGTAGTAGCGAAGTTGTCTGTGAATGTCCAAGGTATGCAACAGTCTTTCCCCTTTGTTCTCAGGATTGGGAAAGAAAGTAGGCAGGTGAACTGCTTGATTTAAAGAAACCCTAGATACCACTTTTGGCAGAAAGCTAGGGTTGGTTCATAAGGAGACCCTGTCTCTATGAAAGGTTATGAACGGTGGTATTGCCATTAGGGCCTGTAATTCCGAAACCCTTCTTGCTGAGGTAATTGCCAACAGGAAAGCTGTCTTCCATGAGAGGAATTGTAAGTCCACAGAAGCTGCTGGCTCAAAGGGGGGTAGAGTCAGTTTTTCTAGGACAAAGTTGAGGTCCCAAGCTGGTACTGGGGCCTTTCTTGGTGGCGTGATATTCTTGATTCCCCTAAGAAATTGCCTTAACAAAGGATGTGAGAACACAGGTGGATCAGTGTTGTATCTAGCTGAAATAGCTGAAGCATGTATTTTTATAGAAGAATATGAGAGTCCATTCTGTAGCATATCTGCCAAGTATTCCAGGATGAGTGGGATGTTCAATAATGATGCATCATGACCCTTGCTGGTATTCCAAATGCTGAATCTTTTCCATTTTGCAGAATAAACCTTTCTGGTGGATGGTCTGTGGGCTTCTGTTAATATCCGCTGAACTTCCTTAGAGAGAGATAGATTGTGGTTATTCATGGAATCTCCCAAGCTGTTAGCTGGAGCGTCTGAATGTTGGGATGTACTGTCTTGAAGTTGTTTTGAGTCAAAAGATGGGGCCATTGGGGAAGGGCCCATTTTTTGTTGTGGCATATGCTCCATAGTAGTGGATACCAGTGTTGTCTTGGCCAGTCTGGAGCTATTAGGATCCCTTTTGGCTTCTCTGCTTTGATCTTTAGTAGTACTGTGGTCATCAGTGGCAGAGGTGGGAATGCATAAATTTTTAGGAAGTTCCAGTTGAATGAGAGAGCATCTGTTTTCCATGCTTGTGGATGATATGTCCTTGAACAGAACTTTTGCAGATGATGATTGAGGTGGGAGGCAAATAGGTCTACTTCTGGCCTGCCCCATGTCGAGGTGAGTCTTATGAAGATTTCTGGATGTAACCTCCACTCGTGGGGGTCTAGGAAATTCCTGCTTAGGCTGTCTGCCAGCACACTGTCTTTGCCTGGAACAAACTGGGATTGCAACTGTATGTTTAAGCTCAGTGATTTTTCCCAAAGATTCATTGTCAGTCTGCAAAGGGGGTAAGAATGGGTGCCCCCCTGCTTGTTTATGTACAACATGACAGTGGTGTTGTCTGTCCGTATTAGCAGGTGGCCTTGCTGAAGTTGTTGTCGAAAGGCCTCGATGGCATGCATTACTGCCAGCATTTCTTTTTGGTTGATATGCAGATGTGTTTCCTTTGGAGACCATTGTCCTTGAATACATCTGCCCTCCATGTGCGCCCCCCATCCAAGGTCTGAGGCATCTGTGGTCATTGTTTGTGTTATTTGTGGTTTTTTGAATGACATACCTGTGTTTGCCTGACTTAGAGGCCCACCATAGAAATTCCTTTTGTAGGCATGGAATGAGCGGTATGGTTGTCTCTAGGTTGTTGCTGTGTTGAGACCATAAACTTTTTAGGTACCATTGAAGCTTTCTCATGTGTAGTCTTGCTAATGGAACCAGGAGAATGCAGGATGCCATGTAACCCAGGGCCTGAAGGAATCTCCTTGCAGTCATCTGGGTGAGCTTTGCCAAACCTTTGAAATAATGAGTTAACTTCTTTTGCTTGTCTTCTGTCAGGTAAGCCATTTGAGAGGTTGTGTCTAGATTGGCCCCTAAGAAAGTTATTTGCTGGGATGGCTGCAGTCTTGACTTTTGGAAGTTGACTGTGTATCCCAGAGCTTGTAGCAATTGAATGACATAATCCAAGTTTTTTGTCAAAATCAGTTTGTCATCCGCTTGTATGAGGCAGTCGTCCAGGTACGGGTAAATTTGGATCCCTTGGAGCCTGCAATGAGCAATTACTGAAGCCAGGCATTTTGTAAATACTCTGGGCGCAGTAGATAAGCCAAATGGCAATGCTTAGAATTGATAATGCTCTGGCCCTGCAAGAAATCTGAGGTATCTTCTGCAGCTGTGTCTGATAGGGACATGCAGGTATGCCTCCTTGAGGTCCAGAGTAATCAGCCAAGACCCCTTGCCCAGCATGGGAAGGAGTTGCTGTAAGGTCAGCATTTTGAACTTTGGTACTATGAGAAAGGTTTTTAATGTGGACAAATCCAGTATTTGTCCCCATTGTGTTTCTTTTCTTGGAACAAGGAACAGTCTTGAGTAAAACCCCTGGCCTTGTTCTTGTTGTGGAACTTTTTCTATTGCATTGATCTGAGCAAGCAGAGAAATTTGCTTGATAGCCTCTGCCCTCTGGTTTTGCGGTAGGTTTGGCATGCCTTGTTTCCTTGGTAAGGTATGAAAGTGGAACCTGTAGCCTAGGTCTATAATGTCCAAAATCCATTTGTCCTTTGTCAATCTGTGCCAATTGTCTGAAAACAGAGATAATTTTCCGCCCAAGGGAGCTTCTGTTTGCTCTTTGGTTAGCGGAAGTAGAGGAAAGTCATTGGGATTGTCCCTGTGGGGCAGGAGAAGCCCGTGTCACTTCTTTGGTTTGCTGGTTGCCATTGTCGTCCCCTGTAGGAACCTCTGTATTGTCCTCTTCCTCGGCCACACCTGTTTTGCCCTTTGAAATCTTTCAGGATTAGGAAAGGACCAGGTTTTGAAGGCCAATTCCTGCTGAATCTGGGTGGCTGAACCTGGAGGAAATCTTTGACTGTCTGAACTGACTTGGCTTTTTCCTCAATGGTCTTTAATACATCTTTAGCATTAGCACCAAAAAGCTTGTTCTTTTCCAAGGGTGCATCAAGAAGTTTTGCCTTAACATGATCTGGTAGAGGTTGTTCTTTTAACCATGCATGTCTACGAATGACCGCCCCTGTCATAGCTGCCCTACATGAAGCTTCCAATGCATCATATCCACACTGAAGAAAGTGATTGCTAACTTGCTGAGAGTTGTGTACAGCCTCCTGCAAAGACTTCCTATCTAAAGGTTCAGGAGAGGCCAAAGTTTTCTGTAAATCATCTAACAGGAAATCCTGATATTGAAACATATGAAAGAGACAATTGAGAGCTCTCATAGATAAAGTAGTGGAGGTGTAAACCTTCTTCCCCCATCTCTCTAATGACCTAGCTTCCCTGTTGGAAGGCAAAGGATTTTTGGAGGTGGTAGCTGAAACCCCTTTCGGCCCCTGTGAGACAGTTTCTAAATCAACAGCATGGGCCCTAATGAAATGAGAATGTGTTTCAGGGACTCTATAGTATCTGTCCGGCTTAGCAGGAGGGAGAGTATCAGGGGTAACACTGGAGTCAGAGTATAGATCATCCAAAACATCAAGCACAGGAGGTATAGCTAAGGGCCTGTGTTGGGGCTTTTTAAGGAAGGTTCGAAGGCGCTTTCTGGAATCAGAATATTCCTGGCCTTGCCACTTAAAATGTTCCCTCATGGAATGCAGAACTTCCCCAAAAGAAATATCCTCAGGAGGGGAGGCCGAGGGGATGGAGTCCTCTGCATCTGAGTCCTCGTAGGTCTGGAAAGGCTCTTTCTGGCTATCAGAGTGGCCAGAGGCCTCAGAATCTTCATCTGAAGAGAGAGGGTCAGTGGGCTCAACCCTGGGCCTCTTATCAGGAGGAGGCTGGGATCCTCTCTCAGGATGGGCCTGGGAACCTCTGATCATGAAGATCAAGTCTGCTGCCATGGTCATGATTTGTGTTTCAGGAGTAGGCTGAGGTAAGGCTTTAGCAGTAAGGTGCTTGGTCTTGCTGGCTGCCTTAGCACGTGTGTAGGCCTTGATAGACATGGACATGGGAGGCCTAGCAGCTCCACGTGCAGGAATGACCTTATCCACAGCAACGGTCTCGGGCATTTCCTCGGTTTCAGTATCCGGAGGAAAATCAATAACTGGCGTTGGTGTGGTCTCCGGTATCGGAGGTATCGGTAATACGGTGTCTTCGGTTCGGAGCGGTAAAATAACCGCCTCAGAGGGAACCGGGGCACTCGCGGTAGGTTTTGGCGTGGTGTCGGTGGAAGACGCGGGCCGAGGATGTCGGTCCCGGTCTTTACGTTTTTTAGGAGTCTGCGATGTCAGTAATTCCGACGGCATCGTGTAATCGAATTTTTCACTGAAAAAGTCTTCAGCGAACTCCGCCCGGCGCCTCAGAGTGCGCTTATTGAAGCGAGCACAGGCGGCACAGGCCGAGATGTCGTGGTCTGGGCCCAAGGCAAGGAAGGCAGTAAGAATGGAAATCCTTATGAGGTATTTGTTTACCACAAGACAAACAATTATTAACTTTTTCAGTAATTTCTGACATCGGCTGAGGCAAGAAAAGGTCCCCAATGGGGTACTTAGCTTTTTTGATGACTTCGGATCGAAGAATACAGGAGCTGACCGACCGGCACTTGCGAACTGCTTCTGCTTCGAACACCGCACGGCAAGAAAGACTGAAGAAGATGGCGTCGGCTGATGCTTATGTACTCCTGCCGCTCTGACGTCGGAGAGAAATGCGACATCAGCCGAAGTCGGACCCAGACTTTGGAATCCGGCCGACCGAGGGCTGCCTGAGGCAGGACAACCCATATGTTATGACTGCAGTTGCATTCTTGAAGGACGTCCAGAGAAGGCTGGCCAGACTGTATGCTCTCCATGAATCAGGATTCCAAAATACTGCAAATGAGACAACTTGTGAGAAAGGACAGCTTCAGCCATATCATTCTGCACAATTACCCATCCCTGACTGGACCTCAAGCTAGAGTGGAGTAATAAATTACAAGCAGATACTTGAATGCTGACAGGATCTGTAGCTTTTTTCCCTGAACACAGATTCTGAGAGGTTCCTGAGTATGCCCACTGCCTGTTCAACTAGGAAGGAATGGATGGAATATAGACACAACAGAAAAATAGATGAGGGCCAAAACACCAAACACAAAAGAAAAGTATTCCCTTTTACCAGACCGGGTTTATATTATACATTCAAAGAATATTTTATTCGAACACGGAAAAGTTGACACAAACTTTTCCTAGAGAAAACATTTGTTTGGCCATAAAACAAACTCTAAAACGCTAACCAACTGGGGGCTTTTCTCCCCCTTCCACACACCCCTAACTAAGTATACCAACTCCGAGATCAATCTACATTGGTGAAAAGGGCAATTCCCAATAATGACCAAGTGAATTTTTTTCTCTAGGAAAGATTTCACGGAAGTGGCCATTAACGGTTTACAGCTTTTGCTTTTTACATGTCAGCATTTAAGTGTTCAAAGAAAATGGTCTTCAAGCATATAATATAGACCCACCACACCTACTCAAAGCTCTATACTCCTTCTCAGGCAACAGGGGAAGATCAGAGGTCACAAAGGCTCTTCAGAAAGTAATTTTCTCCAATACTAAGCACTGACAGTCTTGGGGATGTCACAGCAGCACACAGAGGCACCTCCAAATTTCAAAATAACATTTTTAAAAGGCTGATTCTAAAGTGGAAATAACCAAGGGCCTCAGTGGCTCCTACCATGGAGAGGCCCAATAGAGAAGGAGGGGTAGAGGTCAAAGCATGACAAACTTCATTATCTTTAAGGAATCCCCTACTGAAAGGCCATCTGGATATGCTTAAGGAGTGGAGTGGCTCACTGATCTTGTCTATCTCAGAGATGACAGCCTCAAAATCCTCAGAATCACATGGGACTCTCTATTGGGATGAAAAATTATGCCAACCAGCAATCTTGATAAAAGCTTATGTAAGCATAACCATGTGAAAGACGCACACTAGGTGATGAGTAGATCAGGGCAGATGCACATGGGGGATAGGCCTGGCCTTCAGTTGGGTCTGGTGCTGGCATGAATTTAAAGTTTCCAGTTGTAACATTGTGCACCCAAGACTCAGGCTTTCTCCATGCAACAGGCAGTCTTTTAGAGTCTTGGGCCAAGGCCATGGAACCTGGCATTGGCATATGCTCATCTGATGGCCCTTCCTCACTTGTGACTGACTAATCCTCTTAAATGTGGGGACATCACAGGCAAAGAAGTCTCTCAACATCAAGTTCTGCAAATCTGCAACTGTTTGATTCAAGGAGTTTTTTTTGAGAACCACCTGAACTGCTCCAGGTCCTGGATGGACTGTGTAAGCATTCTACAATGTACCACAGAGAACATGAGGAAAGACAAAGCTAATGTCACAACTTACTATGGGTGAACACCGTCTGTAGGAAGATAGAAAGATCACAAAAAATTCAAACTTACCTACAAAAAGGGTTGTGGCAAAGCCAGTCCTCTGAAACAAGTTTCGGGGATGAAATTCCAACCTCCTCTTCCAGCCATAAGAGGGATTATCCTGCCTGTACCATGAGAAGTCTCCTTTCGCCATGCCACCATAAACAAGCCAGTGTAGAATCTGGGCAAGTTTTAATTGTCATGAAGCATTTTAAGCAAAGTGTATGTGACTAGGGGAATTTAAGCTAATAACAAGGACAGAGATGCTAACTGTGAAAACAGCAAAAAAGAACTGGCAAGCATGTAGAATTAATGCATTTATGCCATAGCAAGCATAATCCTTTATGCAATTTTGTTGAAATTCCTTAAACTGTAGTAGTTGTGATGAAAGGAGTACTGCCAGCACAGCTAGCTGGAATTTTCTAAATAATCATATGCCATTGGTGAATATCGAAATGATTTATACACAATGCTCGTGTTACAAATGTATTAGAACTGTATGTCATGTGTATATCAAAGTGCTTGTACAGATGTGTGGGTTGAAAAGGTATTTGTAGAGTACTGCGTTTGAAATGTAATCCATAGTGTACCCTACTGGAAGAGAAGAGAAATGTACATGCACTATTGTAGCTGTTCAAATGTATATATTTTAACAGTGGAAACTGGAATACAGGAGGTTAACCTCAGTCCAGTAAACTTTAGAAAAATATCTGAAATTAAATTACTTTAAAGGCTAGGCCATAAAATATGGTATCTTTCAGTTCTCAATGCAGCAAGAGACAAAGTCTGTGCTAGGAAGTTTTCTGTATTGTCTTTAGGGTGAACTAATTAGTCTTGAAAGCATGAAGGAATGCAATTGTTTTATGACTTCCAGCATCTGCCAAAAACCTGAGGAAACACCCTCGTCTGTATATTTTTACAGGTAGATGCTAAATGCAACCATATGCCATCAATGGTTGTTTTGCCTGGGAACTATGGTCAGATGACAAGAAGTGATGTCATTTTACAAGCTATCCCAGCAGTAATATTTTAGATATTATTTTGAGAATACTCTTAGTGTGAAAAGTATTTTGCATTATGTCTTGGACCTGACAAGAGCTAGAAGATCCATTCATCACATCCACCTTGCTTTAGTAGTAAGTTACTAGGGAACAGTAATTCTCTTAGATACAGCCAGGAATACAATGAAGCTTCGTTTCTTTATTTGAGACTGTCCTGCAATGTTGTTTTAAATATGTCCTGTGGTTTTGAACTCTGATATCACTATGAATATATATTTAATATTGTCTTGTTCTTTTATTTTTAAATATATTTAAACAATTTCATTGTGGCTGATCTGTGTAGAGATATTTAAGTTTTGTGAGTACTTGCATATTTATTTGGTGACACTGTGTGGGCCACTCCTAATAGCCTTGCTCATGGTTAAACTACCATTTGTGTTAATATTAATATTACACAGTAAGAGTGGACACCCTTTGTTAAGGGCCTTAAAGTAACTGATAAGAGGTTTTTGTGGTAGTGAAAACTACCTTATAGTCTGGGCAGAAGGAGGCATAGCTAGTAAACCTGTGTCAGCCTTTCCCAAGTGTGTATGTGTGTCTGTGTGTGTGTAAAACAAATATTCAAGAGTGTGTGCGTCAGCTACTTGGGCAGGGACAGAGTGCTGGAGGACTTGGCTTGGAATCCTGGCTAAGGACTCAACTCTACAGCTGTGCCAGTGGGGAATCTTATTGGGGATCTGGACTGACTGTGGTCTCTGTGTCCTCTTAAGTGAAAATGCACTTGATGCAGAGAGCTGAATCTGGAAATACTGTGTGTGCGCCTGTTATGCTGTCAGTGAATGTCCTCCCACAGGTGACAGTGGTGAGGATTGAGGCTCCTTGATTACTGGTCCAGTGGAGGGTCATCACATTTGATGGGCAGTGGTGGGATATCCATGTCACAGTAGTGATCCTTCAAAATGCAAGTGCAAATGTTGGGGATACATACCAGTTCATTTAATTCTTTCCTACTCTAATATATGCAGCAAAGCCTCAACATGAGGGATGCAAAATGGAAAAGCCACTCTGCAAATCCACTTTTAAAAGTGTAAAAATGAGTTTATGTTTTTGATGAGCTCATAGTTTAATTTTCACAGAATTGGGACTCTTGGTATCGGGGTCTCCCACTTCTGAAAGGGAGCCATAATAGCTGCACATCAGTCCAGAACCAAAGGAAAATTTTAAAAAAGATACAGAATTCTAGCTGGTGGAAAGAATCAATGTTCCCTCTACTGGCATTGCCAGGGGTAGTGATATTGTCATACACAGGGAAATGGAGATGTTAGACCAGGATGCCTACATTGGTTGTCTAGAAAGGTTTACCTTGTGGCTGGTAAAGTCCCACTGCTGTCTGCCAATGCCTTCAACAACTCAGGCAAGGCCTAATGGGCAAGGAGAACATGGTGCTACCTGACCTACCCCTGGATATCATATAGGCAATGCAATATGGTAAACTGTACTAACCCCTAGCCTCCATCCTGTGTTTCTCTCCCTTGTGTGTCAACACCCTTCTCTTTTTATTGTCCAAGCCTTCCCATCACCACTGTCCTCCCTTTCTTTGTAAGTCTCTGAATCCACAAGTCCTCCCTCACCCACAATGTGTCAACACTTTCCCTTTCAGTCTTTGTCTATGTTATATGTTTGTGCATTTATGCCTGCTACTGACCATCACCGTCTTACCATACCTTTCCTTACATCCTTACTCAACTATCATTTTCTCCACACACTTGTCCTTACCTTCCTTATTTCTGCTGTGTATTATCCTTTATTTACTGTTCCTTTTTCCTATTGTCTTATAATCTAATTTCTACCCTTTTCAAGGTTAAAACAAATGTAAAATCATAGCGGCCCATTTAAAGTAGTGTGTTTGCTGTTTATTATATTCTCTTGTCTTAGCTCAAGTGCATACAGTCAGGTGCATGCTTCCTCTCTGCTCATCATTTTTTTCTGAATGCTAGCTGTAACTTTGCGTTCTCTTTCATTGCAGATCCTCTTCCCAACATGAGTTGTTTTAATAATTAGCTGCAATCAAAACAGCAACTTTTTACCTACTTAACTTGTAATGAGCCACATCACTCAATGAGCTGTAACAGCCAATCCACTGTCATACTAAGCACATTTTTGAGTCCTAAGGATAATGTGTAAGGTCAGCATTTTCTGGATGGGGCAAACACCTATGAACTTGGGGAGCATTATGCTGGCTCAGCTAATTGTCAAACCTACAGTACCTTCAGAAAGAATGCTTGTCAAAGTCAAAGTAAACTTTACAGTCATTCAGAAATCACACAAGTGCAAAAACTGAACGAAATTCCATGTCTCCAGACTCAATGTGCAGACAACATATAGACTATTTTCACAGACATTTACACACATATAACACCTAGCTATTACATTACGGACATGCAGGTAGACAGACTAACATTGCACATAATTAGAAAGACATTTTAACACTTTTCAAAGTGAACATTTACTTGCATGAGTTAAGGCACTGCATTGATCCTTGCACAGAAAGAGACATTTGAGTATAACACTGTGAACATTAAGAGTATTGCACTATGGACCTTAGAGTACTGTACTAGGGTTAATTTACGAATTCGCAACATGTATTGCACTGAAAGAAGAGATATTTTACTGTATTACTACTGCCCTAGATGGCCTACAAGTTATAGTCATGGTGAATATTGCACTAAGTATTAGATGAGAGTGATAACCACGTTAATGCACAATTTGAGACAATTTCTGCTGACCAGATGGCCATCATGGAGTGTGGTGGTTACTAAGAGTTCAGCACCCTGATGACATTAGGGAAGAAGCTGTTCCTGAATCTCATAGTTCTGCAATGTATGCTTCGGAAGCACTTTCCGGATGATAGATGCAGGAACAGTCTGTAAGCAGGTTAAGTGCAGTCTTTAATTATTCCTCTGGCCCTGCTGAGACATCTAGATAAGTATAAGTCATCGGTAGATGGTAAGGTGGTCTTAATGATCCCCTCCGCTGTATTCACCACTCTCTGGAGGGATTTGCACTCAGAGATAGAGCAGCTTCCATACCATATTACGAGGTTGTTCATCAGGGATGCTTTCTATACTACCTCTGCAGCAGGTAGTGAGGACTGTCAATGGGATATTTGCTCTCCTCAGCCTTCTTAAAAAGTGCAATCTCTAGTGCACTTTCTTGACTATTGCATTTGTATTTGTGTTCTAAGACAAGTCCTCATCGATGTACACTCCCAGAAACTTTGTGCTTTCCACCGTTTCCCCACTGATGATGAGGGGAGAATGTGCCTTGCGATTTTTCCTGTGGTCCACAATTATCTCTTTTTTTTTTTGTTCATATTTAGTGCCAAGTTGTTATTTCTACACTAGGTAATCAGTTGTTCCACTTCATCTCCATAAGCCGTTTCATTGTCATTACTGATAAGGCCCACCACTTTTCTGTCATTACCAAACTTGATGATGTGATTTGTATTGTACCTGGCTGTACAATCATGTGTTAACAGGGTGAACAGCAAGGGACTTCGTACACATCCTTGTGGGACTCCAGTGTTAAGAGTGCTGCTATCTGAGGAGTTATTTCCTGTGCACACTTTCAGATGTCTGTCTGTGCGACAGTCAAGAATCCAGTTATAAAGTGGAGTGTTGATGTCTAGTCGGAGTAGCTTCATTACCAGATGAAGAGGGATGACCATGTTAAGACATGTCAGATTGTCAAAGACACGATGCAAAACTACTTTTTAAATGAGCAAAATGAAGCAACTCTACTATACCTATTAAATAAAAAATGGGTGCATCACAGTTGTTTGATATAACACCACCATAAAAACGGGCCAGATACAGGGTATGTTAATTTCTTATGGGCAGTCTATCAAGGACACTAAATGATCGTTTACAACACTAAGCCAGTAAACATCAGAAAAGCACTCTAAATGAAAACTTTGTCTAAATAATCATAAAAAGGATGCTGGAAAAAAAGACATCTAAGCTAGATAATGCTGAGTATTTTCCTTTGGAAGGTAGTGTTATACAGGTTTTCTAATTAAAGTCTGCAAGAGCTGTCATCAATTTACATAACACTGGTCACAAGTCCATCAGAATCACTCAGCTGTCATCCACACTAAACATTATAAAAACAAAAAACATTGTTTTGCAGGGGAGACATGCCCACTGCAGCCTCAGTGTAGGAGGTAATGTCCTTCAACAGCCCGTTATTTATATTTACAAATTCAGAGATTGCGCTACTTTGGGGAAAAAGGGAAATCCACAAAATAGTGCAATCTTTAGCTTTCTTGCACAAACTTTAAAAGTGCACATTAGTGACCAACTTTCAGAGTGTCACTCACTAGTGCACTGTTATTAAACCTGGTACTCATTTTTAAAACATGAGAACATTATCTAGTGTTGTGAGAGCAGTGATGCCATATGTTGTGCTAGGAAAGTGCAAACCCCCTCCTTAGCATGCATTTTCACTTGCAATGGAAATGCAAGGCTCAGGCAAACAGAAGTCATGAGGAATGCAAGCCACACCTACAAGCCCATCATGTTTCAGTTGCAAGCATATAACAAAACAGCTTCTCACCTCACTGTACATTTTCTGCTCACGCTGCTGTTCCTCTGGTTGAATGCTTACAGAGGTATTTTCAATGGAATACTTCCAGAGGTCCCGCTTCTCTCTCTCCAGCTCTAACCTGGATGAAGAAGGAACAAGCTAACTTACTAAAATACATCCAATGAAAATAAGCAAATTCAAAATAAAGCAACCCAATAAAATGTTTCTCTTTGCATTAGTTCCATAGTACACATAGCTAAAGCTATAACTACTTTTGTTTCTAAAACAGGCTCAAAAGTATAAAGATGCATATTAACCTGTAGGGACCTTTGTCGTGGTTGAAATCTGGCTTGACTGTAATGACCCCATTGCCATCTACTTTAATAGTACAGAGGACATATTCATATTCCTGGAGACCTAACCTGTGAAAAATGCATAAGTAAGTCATTATCATAAGTCATTAAAGTTTTACTTATTTGTTTAACTGCCAAGTGACTTGGTCCAAGGATCCTTTTTGGCCACAATCTGAACCAGAATCACAAAATTAAACTTGTCACAATAACACAGCAGGAATCAGGTGAGTTAACTTACAAAATGTACAAGACAAACAATTTAGTGATACCAATGTGATTAAGAGTATACAACACAGTGACTGCTAGAATTATACAGAGTAAATACAGTAAAGCATATACCCAGTAGTTGTGCAAAAATGAGTTAATATGCAATGAAGAGAATATACAAAAGAATGCAACTAGGGTTACCATCTGTCCCACTTTGCGAGGGACAGTCCCTCTTTGGGCAGTTGTGTCCTGCAAAAAAATTGAAAAAATGGCAAATGTCCTGAGATTTTTAAAACAAAAATGTTCCTATATTTTCTTTAATAGTTGCATAAAACAGTTGTATCTGAAACACCTAAATGTTATAAGAAACAGAATAAGCAACTGTAATGCTACAAGAATAAGCTTTTATTTAGGCAAAAAAGTGCAGTTCTCTCTTTTGTACTGGCTATGGGTATGTTTTGCCCTGCAAAACCTGATGTTTCTACAAAACATGTCCCACTTTGGGCAACTGAAAAGGTGGCAACCCTAAATGCAACAGATGTACAAAAGTATGTAATGTCACGTATACAAACATAGGCGATTAGTATAGCTTAAAAGTTAATTAAGAATCTTGCTATGTCTCTCTCAGATTTTTTTAAATGCATTGGGGATACCAATATAAACGGGTGCTTTTGTTTCTTCTTGTTCACCCTTTTTTCTTTTTCTTTGTCCAATTTTGAAACATGTAGACACTGCAATGAAAAAGAATGAGGAGGGGAGGAGATGGGAGGGGAGTACAAGGGTCTGGTTATAACAGAGTACGACAAAATAAAAATCAGTGTGCTTTTTCCCATACTTGCATAGGGAAATGCCTGGGTAAAAACCATAGGCATTATACAGTAACAAATTTATTACAAACCATGTAAATGAAAAAGAATATTAAAAATACCTTAAGTCTTTCTTTCTGATAAACAAGGTACCCTTAGCAGTTCAATGTCTGGTTTGCATGTCACTAGAAGACATTCTGATAAAGAAAAATCCCTTAGAGAAAAAAGTGTTTACTGAAGGCATTCAAGTGTTTTCTCAACTGGGAGAGTTATATAGATATAAAAATTAAAGAGCATTTACTAATAGCATAATAGGCTGTACCATGCGTCTTAGCATGACTAACCTTTCTTTTTGGTTAATTTTAGCCTGTCTGTGTAGCTATGAACCTAGAACTTATCTTCTTATTAGGAAGCAAAAACTTTCAAAAGCTTTCAAAAAAATAAAAAGGTATGTAAGATAGGTGCAAATGGATATGACATGAAACAACTGTATAAAAGACCTAACTACCAGACACTATATACATGTAACAAAAAAGTTGGAACTAGACGTTATATTTAAAAAAGTGATGCTTTCTGTAATGTCTTTCAATCTAAATGGTCTTGCAGATAAATATAAAAAAGAAAGAGTAATGAACTATATTAAAAAAATGTAGAGTGCAAATAGCTATGCTACATGAGACACACATGGAAAGAAGTGAACATGTGAATTTGATAAAGAAATGTTTTCAGGATGGTTATTCAGCAGAATATTTGGGGCAAAGAAAAAGAGGAGTACTTAGTTTAATTGTAAGAGGAGCTCCAATAGTGATAGAAGAGGAAAAAAGATAATAATAGAAGATATAGTACTAAGGGGCTACTGGGGTCTATATTAGAACATCGAAGTTTCAGAACTTCGAATGTTCTAACATCGACCCCTAGTAACCGAAAACCAATAACATTGAAAATTTAGAACAGCAAAGTTTTTCCTAGGGGAAAAAAAGTACAGTTGTGTACACTTACCATAAACGTAGATGTTCGAGTGTATTCATTGTTGCAGTCATTACATTTAGGTAATCGGCTGGCAGGTTGCCCTCAGTCGGCCTGAATAACAAAGTCTTGGGTCCTGCATCAGTTGCTGTCTCCTCTTCCATGATGTCAGGTCATCAGGAGTATAAAACATGCAGCCGACGCCATTTTATTTATATATATATATATATATATATATATATATATATATATATATATATATCTATATAAAAACAGCCATATATATGTAAATGCACTTTTAGCAACATAAACTTTACCTTCATCTAAAAGCAAATACACCACAAAGGCTTTAGAATATAGTGAAGGAAAGAGTAGTTACAGAAAAGGGGGGTGGCGGTTGGGTAACCCGGACTGCAATAGTGAATACACTCGAACATCTACATTTATGGTAAGTGTACACAACTGTACTATGTTCTTCATGTTTCACTGCTGCAGTCATTACATTTGGGTAGAATCCCAAAGGTATGGATGGGAGGATGGAACTAAATAGCATTAGGAGCTGCTATAAGGCCCTGCAGAACTGCAGTGGCAAAGCCTGCCCTGGATTTAGAGAAGAGAGGCAAATGATAATGCTTTGTGAAGGTATGAAAAGAGCTCCAAGTAGCAGCTTCTAGAACGTCTTTGGTTGGAACTCCACTGAGAAAGGCTGCTGAGGTAGAGGCAGCCCTGGTGGAATGTGACCAGATTCCCTTGGGCACAGGTTTACCATGATGCAAGTAGCAGAAACAAATGCAGTGGCTTATCCACTTAGAAATAGTCTGCTTTGATACAGCCTTCCCCTCTGATCCTGAAGCAAACGTCGCCAGTAGTTACTCAGACTTTCTTTAAGATTTGGTCCTGTTTAGTTAGAATCTTGGTTGTCTGTGTACGTCCAATGAATGCAGAATCCGCTCCCCCTTGTTCTGCAGATTTGGGTAAAATGTTGTCAGGTGAATAGTTTGGTTAAGAGCCACACTGGACACTTCCTTAGGCATAAAGGAAGGATTGGTCCGAGGGACACCCTGTCCGGGTAAAATGTAATAAAAGGCTCCACAGCCGTGAGGGCCTGTAGTTCTGAAACCCTTCTTGCTGAAGTGATTGCCAAAAGGAAAGCTGTTTTCCAAGATAAAAACTTTATATCCGCAGTAGCTGCTGGTTCAAAAGGAGGCAGGGTGAGTTTTTCCAGCACAAAATTGAGGTCCCATGCAGGAGTTGGTGATCTTCTGGAAGGCCTTACATTTTTGGCCCCTCCAAGATACTGTTTGAGCAGAGGATGAGAAAAGATGGGAGGCTCCCTGTTGTAATGAGCCAAGATGACAGAGGCATGGATTTTTATTGAAGAAAAAGACAGGCCCTTGTGAAGCATCTCAGTCAAGTATTGTAAAATCTGAGGGATATTTGGTGTTGCTGTGTCCATTCCTTGTGCTTGGTTCCAAGCACAGAATTCTCTTCCATTTATCAGCATAAGATTTTCTAGTACTAGGCCTTCTGGCTTCCAAAATGACATCCATCACAGATTTACTGAGAGGTGTTGTTTGAATAATTACATGATCAGCCATGCTGCAAAGTTCAGAGTTTGGAGCGGAGTGTGCAGAATTTGATTGTTCTGCTGAGACAGTAGATGAGGCATTTGAGGCAAGTCCCAAAGAGGGAGTTGAGACATATTCCTTAGAATTGGGCACCAGTGCTGGCGTGGCCAGTCCGGAGCAATTAGGATCATTTTTGTTTTTTCCTGTCTGACCTTTAGTAAGACCTTGGAGAGAAGAGGCAGAGGGGGAAGGGCGTAGACTGATAGGTTTTTCCAACTGAAGGATAGGGCATCCACTTTCCATGCTTGTCTGTGATGAATCCTTGTGCAGAATTTGTCCAGTTGATAATTTTGGGGAGAGGCAAACAGATATATGTCTGGGCTCCCCCATTTCTGTGTTACCATGCTGAAGATTTGTGGACCCAGTTTCCACTCGTGCAGGTCCATAATATTTTTTTGCTTAGGTCATCTGCCAGTGTATTTTGTTTTCCTGGCAGGAACTGAGCTTGAAGATCTACTTGGCAAGTCAAGACTGTGTTCCACAATGCCATGGCTAGTCTGCAAAGAGGGTAGGAATGTGTATCCCCCTGCTTGTTTATGTACCACATAACCGTGGTGTTGTCCGTCTTTATCAGTAGTTGTCCTGGATGAGGTAAGTCCTTGAAGGCTGTCAGGACATTCTGAACAGCTAGCATCTCTTTCTGGTTGATATGCAGATGCATTTGTTTTGGGCTCCATATGCCCTGAATGCATCTCCCCGCCAGGTGGGCCCCCCAAGCATAGTCTGATGTGTCTGTAGTTAAGATTTGGGTGGCAGGGGGTAGAGTGAATGACAGTCCCTTGTTTTGGTGACATATGTCTGCTCACCAAAGAAACTCCTGTTGTAGGCAGGAAATGTGGCAGACTGTGACAATGCTGACTCCATAAACTTTTTAGATACCACTGAAGTTTCCTCATATGCAGTCTTGCATATGGAATTAATAGAATGCAGGATGCCATGAACCCCAAAGCCTGCAGAATTTGTCTTGCAGATAACTGGGTTTTTGTTGCCATTTGTTTGAAGTATATAGTCAGTTGCCTTTGTTTGTCTGGCGTAAGGTAAGCCATCTGGGCAGTTGTATTCTAGCTTGCACCCAGGAATGTAATTTTTTAAGAGGGTGCCAGTTGTGATTTATTTTCGTTTATTGTGTACCCTAGGCATGTTAGAAGCCTTTTTACAAATGCCAGATATTGAAGAAGAATGTCTCCTTGTTTTCTTATTGAATGAGACAGTCGCCCAAGTAAGGATAGATTTGTATGCTTCTTTGTCTGCAAAATGCAATTACTGGTGCCAGGCACTTTGTAAAGACCCTGGGCACAGTAGATAAGCCAAAGGGCAGTGCAGAGAATTGGTAATGCATAAAACCTGCCTTGAAGCGGAGGTATCTTCTGCACGATTCCCTTATTGGGATATGCAGGTATGCCTCTTTTAAGTCTAGAGTCACTAACCAAGCGTTCTTGTCCAGCATGGGCAGTAGCTGTTGTAAAGTCAGCATTCTGAATTTTGGAATGTCCAAGAATGTATTCAAAATCGATAAGTCCAGTATTGGATGCCAGGCATTGTCTTTTCTGGGTACCAGGAACAGTCTTGAAAAAAAACCTTGGCCTTTTTCCTGTTCTGGTACTGGTTGAATAGCCCCCATATCCACGAGGGACATAACTTGTTTCTGAGCCGCTGCCCATTGATTTGTGGCAGATCTGGCCAACTGTTTGGAATTGGCAAAGTATGGAAATGAAATCTGTACCCCTGGGATACTATGTTTAATACCCACTTGTCCTGAGTAATTAAATGCCAATTTTGAACATGAAGTGCTAATTTTCCCCCCAAGGGGGCTGCCAAAAGAGAAGTGCTTGGTGATGGTAGAGGGAAGTCATTGAGACTGCTTACTGTAGGGTTGTGCTTTGTTTCCTCCAGATTTGGAGGTAGAGGCATCCCATTGCTTTGACATGCAAGAACCCTGTGATTGGTATCTAAAGCCTTTTGAGTGCCTGGATTTGCCTTGTGAGGCTCTGTTGGACACAGGAAAGGATCAATTTTTAGTAGGCCAGTGCCAACAGAATCTGGGTGGCTGCACTTGTAAGAAATCTTTTAAAGTTTGCATAGATTTAGCTTCGTCTTCCATTTTCTTTAAAATCTCTCCTGCCTTATTACCCAACAGAGTATCATGCTGTAAAGGTGCATCCAACAATTTAGCTTTAACATGATCAGGCAGATTTTGCTCCTTGAGCCAGGCATGCCTTCTAATCACAGATCCAGTAACTCTGGCCCTGCAAGAGGCCTCCAAGGAATCAAAACCACATTGCAAAGTATGCTTTTCCAACCTGTTCTGCTGCATGCAATAATTCCTGTAATTCTTTATTTTCCACACAATCAGAAATCAACATAATTTTCTGTTTCATTAAGCCCATAACATGCTGTTGATATTTAAGCATATGAAACTGGCAGTTTAAGGCCCTAATTGCCAAGGTTGCAGACGTATAAACCTTCTTTCTCCATCTATCCAGCGCCCTGGAATCTCTATCAGAGGGGGTAGGATTTTTGGCTGTAGAGGCCTTTACATCTTTGGGACCCTGTGAGATAGTTTCAGGATCAGCAGCAGGATTTTTGAATAAAAATTTGTGGGAGTCAGGTACCCTGTAGTATCTGTCTGGCTTACTAGGAGCCGGAGGTAGGGAATCAGGAGCCATGCTTGATTCTGAAAATACATCAATGTCTAATACAGGAGGTATAGCCAAAGGCCTATGCTGAGGAAGAAGGAAATCCCTAAGCCTCTTTTTTGATTCACAGAAATCCTGACTCTCCCAATGAAAATGTTCCCTTAAAGTATGCAAGGTTTCACCAAAAGAATAATCCTCAGGAGGAGATGCAGAGGGGATGGATTCTTCTGCATCTGAATCCTCATAGGTGGTATAGAGAATTCCTGATCTGAAGAGGAATCAGAGGAAATTGAAACCTGATCTGAAGATTCATAATCAGTGTCTTGACTAGGCCTCTTAGTGGAGGGGGGGGGGGGTTGGGAACCCCTGATCAAGGTAATTAAGTCCTCACCCATTTTGATCATCTGTTTTTTAGGCATAGGGGCCTGAGTACGTGGCTCATGCGTTGGTTTTTTAGACTTAGTTGTTTTTGAAGCTGGCGTCGGTTTTATATAGAAATGTTGAGGCCTGAAAACACCCTCAGAAGCCGGTGCCTGCTCAGCGGCTCCAGACCCATCAGAGGGAGAGACATCCGCGGGTTCAATACTCTAAGAATTTCACGGCATACCAGATTCCGCATGGGTCTCGGTAGAGGCCTGCGACTCAAATGTAGTGGGTATCAGGGGCTGCGAAAGGGCCTCACTGAGTACCAGCGAACTGGTGACTGACTTAGGAGAAGCTTAGTCGGTTTTGGACCTCGACGGTCTGTCTCTGTCTTTTTCTTTGCGTTTTTTGTGAACTCTGGTAGTCTGATTGCTATCTGACGACATTTCAGGGTAATCTGGATCCAAAATATTTTGAAGAAAAAATATACCGATGCTTAATAGTGCGTTGGTTAAATCTAGCACAAAACTGACAGCAAGGCACATTATGATCTGGGCCTAGTCAAGGAATACAGTACAAAAGAAAATCCTTATGAGGTATTTGCTTCCCACAAGTAATGCAATTATTAACTTTTACTGACATCGGTAAGGAGCAAGAAAAAGTTTCCCCAACGGGGTACTTAGCTTTAATTGAAGACTTCGGTTCTGAAACTCGAATGTGAAAATTTCAGGAGTTGGCCGACCGGCACTTGCGAACTGCTTCTGCTTCGGGCACCGCGCGGTAAGAAAGACTGAATAAAATGGCATTGAGTGCATGTTTTATACCCCTGACGACCTGACGTCATGGTACAGGAGACAGCAACCGACACAGGACCCAAGACTTTGATATTCAGGCCGAATGAGGGCAACCTGCCAGGAGATTACCCAAATGTAATGACTGCAACAGCGAAACATGAAGAACATCTACACAGGAAAAATGGGAATTGTGGGAACAATACATACAAGGCAGGAATGAGGCATAAAAGGCAGCAGGACTTAAGAGAGCTATGTAATGTCTGAGTGAGAAAGATTGGGTAGATTATAAGTGATGTATAATGTTTGCAACTGGGAGTGTATCAGTATGGTTTGTGAAGTAGAACACTTGCAACTAGGATTGTGTCGGTGTGGTTTGTTTTCATTTATATAAATGTATGATTGCCTATGTAGTAAGTGATGGTTTAAAGAAGATGTTGCTTGTTTTTAAAAAAAAAAAAAAAAAAGCAAACAGAAACTGAATAATTTATGCAGTATTACTTAGATTATATGATACATAGCAATATATGTGAAACATAACATTTATGTTAATATAGTTTGATATCTTTTATATGAATGTAAATTTGCCTGTATCACAAGTGATGATTCAATAAAGGTGTTTGAAAAAACAAAAAAAGACAAGCACACACACATTAACAGAAAAGAAAACAAAACATTCTACCATTTTTCCGTTAACATATTTTATATCTTACATACGTTTTCTTTCATTATAACAACTGTTATAGGTTCATAGGTAGGTACTTGGCTATCTGCCGAGGGCATTTATAAGCCTAGCCAGTGTGTGTCAGCTTTCGCCGCCCCACTGATTAATTAACTGAGCCTCTGTCAAGAAGAGCCAATGAAGTGATCCCAGGGGTGTATTTTCTGTTACCCATCCACTCGTCAAGGTCTCTCTTGAAGAGTGCTAGTGAGGGGCTCTGCCTAATGTAGTTAGGAATTTTGTTCCAAAGCATGGGGAGTCTCTGTGACAGGAATCTATCCCTCCAGCATGTTCTATTTATTGTTGTGGTGAGGTTTAGCTCACTAGAGCGAGTGGCTCGCAGTGACTTGTATTTCTTTAGGTGGAGCATGTCCATCAATTCTGAGTTGGACATGGCTTTGTAAGTCAGGCAGAGATCACCTCTGAGTAAGCGATATGCAACTGAGTACAGCCGGAGGTTTTCCAGTTGGGCTACATGGGACATATGTTTGAGACCAGTAATCCTCTTGGTGAGGTACTTTTGTGGTCTTTCCAGCTGTTGGAAGTGACTTGTGAGGTACATCCCAAATGGGAAATTGTACTCTATGATGGGTCTGATGAGTGACAAGTAGAGGGGCACTATAACCTCTATTTCCAGATGCAAACCCTTTAGTAATTAGATGGACTACATAGAAGGATTTCCTAACTACTTTGGCAATATGATTGTCAAAGGAGAGATTACTATCTACCTGGGTCCCCAGATCTCTTATTACCTCTTCTGTATTAAGGGGGCTGCCACCTATGTGGTAATTCATGGGTGTTTTGTTTTTCCCAAACAGGATGACTATGCATTTTTTGGCATTTAGCTTCAGACCATGACTATGACACCAGGTGCCCGTCTCAGTAAAGCCCTTTTGGAGAAAGTCCGTGTCAGCCAGAGAGTCAATTATGGCTCCCAGTTTGCAGTCATCGACGAACTTGGTTAGCCATAGTCTTCCTGTGTTTGCCTGTACTTCTGAGAAGTATATACTGAACAGTAGGGGTCCCAGGACCGAGCCTTGTGGAACACCACTTGTGACTGGTTTTCAGTCGGACCTGGAGCCCGCTATTCTTACCGTGTGATTTCTGTCTGTAAGCCAGTTGGCAACCCATCTCATGATGTAAGGGTTTATGTTCAGGCTGGTGAGCTTTTCTATAATTCCCGAGTGGGGAATAGAGTCAAAAGCCTTGGCGAGGTCAAAGTAGGCTGTGTGAACCACCTTCCCCTCATCTACGGCCTTGGTGATTGTCTCAAAGAAGTCAACCAGGTTTAGTAGGCATGATCTGCCCTTAAAGCCGAACTGGGACGGGTCAAGTGTTTGGAGGTTCCCAATGTCTTTGTTAATGAGTTCCATGATGATGCACTCCATAACCTTGCAGACCAGGCTAGTCAGGCTTATGGGACGATAGTTACCAGGGTCAGTTGTGGCCCCTCCTTTGTGGAGTGGAATAACCGTTGCTGTGCACCATTCTATGGGCACGTAGCCTTTGGAGAGGCTGAGGTTGAACAGTGTGTTTAGGTGGGGGGTTAGTTTGTTCTGTAGTTCATGCAAGACACAGCCTGGGACACCATCTGGCCCCATTGACGCAGTGCTTTTGGCTTTTGAAAGGGCTGTTTTCACCTGTGCGTCTGTGATTTCCGGGACACTACAATTTTCCGGTATTGATGTTGGCCCTTTTGGGGATGAGAGGGAGGTGAAGTTTGCACTGAATTTATCTTCCATGATGTTGGCAATATCAGTAGATTCAGTATATTTTGTGCTATTTTGCACTAGCTCAGAGCATATCTGCGAGTTGTCACTGAGATTCTCGACATAGCTAAAGAAGGCTTTGTGGTTATCTTTCGAATCCTTGGCTACTTTTATTTCAACGTTGGCCTTGGATGATTTTATGAGGGACCTTAGTTTCTTACAGATACTGATCAGGGATGTCTTTCCTTCTTGGGATTTGCTTTTTTTCTGAACTAGATTCCTCCTTCTATTGTATAGCCTGTTTATGGCAGGGGTCCACCAGACTGGTTTCCTTCTCTTAGGGGAGTGAGTCTTGGTTTTGCTAGGGATGGCACGATCCATACATCCTTGTAGGTGCTCATAGAGTGCATTTATAAAGGTTCCTGCATCTTGGACACTTATCCTTTAGCGTGGAGGCTGTGAAACTTACCACCTCTGTCTTAAGTAAGGTGAAGTTTGCTATAGAAAAGTTTTTCACTGTGGTTTCCTTGGTTGGAGGTGGTGGTGTGGTGTGGACATCCAGAGTGATTAGTTTATGGTCTGATCTAACCAGTGACGGGTTGACCTCCGGTGCGGAACACCTGTCGCCCATGTTGGTGATGACCAGGTCCAATATGTTTTCACCTTTGGTAGGGGAGTTTACCAGCTGATCCAAGGCATTTGAGTTGATAAATTCCAGAAAGCGCTGGACCCAGGAGTTTGTACTTCAGTAGTTTTTCCAGTTAACGGTAGGGTAATTGAAATCGCCCAATATCAGGGTGTTCGGTAGGACCTTCATATTTTCCAGCATCTCCAGAAAGATGGAGTGGTGGTCCTGGGTCATGGAGGGTGATCTGTAGCAGGCCACAATTTTGCATTGCAGATTTGCCTGATGTTAGCTGCACATGGATGATCTCAGAGGTATCATGCTATGCCACTAACCTGGAGGTGTAGGTATCCTTGATGAATATGGATACACCCCCTCCTTTTGTGTTTCTGTCCATGTTCTGTGGCCAAAATGTGTGGTATGAGTTGTAGTCCGGTAGTGCTGGGGTGCTCTGTGGAGCCTTGAACCAGGTTTCAGTTACTGCACAGATGTCAACGTTCTCCATACTGAGGAGTGCTTCGAGCGCGTGCATTTTGACATTTAAACTCCTGGCATTGAGTAGCATAACCCTCATTTTTTTATTTCTACAGATTACGAAGCTGGGTTTGACTTTTGAGCCTTGCCTAAAAAGGCACTATGGGGGCAAGAGCCTTGGCCAGTATTCGAAAGCCTAGGGGTGACAGGTGCAAGCCGTCTCTTGTGAAGCAACAAGGCTTGTCGAGCACGTCGTCCCAGGCTGACAGACACTGGATCTCCTTTGAATGGCACAAGAAGCTTAGCCAATTGTTGAAATTAATCATTTTTTCTTTATACTGCAGTATCTTTCTTGGTGAGAGCAGGATGCTACTCAGGGTCAGGGTCATACCCGCCTGGGCTACATGATCAGAGAGCTCTTCCATGTCTCTTTTCATGTAGTCCAGGGAGATACGTCTCAGGTCATTCACACCAACATGAACAATGACAGAGTCATATTTGTACTTGTTCTGGAGTGACCTGAGTGCTTGTGTTATGTGGCAGATTCTGGCTCCCGACAGGCAGCTAACAGTAACCTTCTCCTTATCCAGCTTAGTGAGTGGGACGTCAGTGTGCCTGACTATAGAGTTGCCTATTACTAGTGTGTTAGGTATGTTATTTCGCCTTAAGGGCTGTGATTGTGCAGCACACTGATTTTGTTTTTTACGTGTTGTCTGGTTTGTGACGTGAGGTGCGGGTTTTTTGAGTGTCTGCTTTGGAGGTCTCTGATGCTTTTGCAGGTTTTTATTTAGAGCCTCCTAGTATGATTTTGTGTATTTATGTGTAGTTTTTTGCCAGTGCTGGTTTAGTATATCTATGTGAGGCTGCAGGTGTGGTGCAAGTGTTAACCTTCTCCTCATGACTGCCTGTTCCAGTCTTGGGTGGGGAGTGCTTGGCCTCCAATTTAGCTATATAATTGCATCTCTCGCATATGTTAATGTTTTGTGGTAGAGAGGGTTGTCTGTGTACATGAGACAGTTGTAACACTGCCTCAGGATACCCAGGGTCACCAGCTGGACTGGACAGTATACCTGAAATTGCCCTTTGGTCATGCATCAATAGTAGGGTGGGCTGCTTAATCACTTGGTTTGTGAGGGGTGAATAATGCGCCTTGCCCTGCTGGGCAATCAAGTGTCAGGGTATATTAGTGCTTGCTATTAGGTCTGAGCAAGTACTGGACTGTAGGATGCTTTTTAAGTGCTTAGGTTGAGAGTTAGACTACTTTCAAGGGAAAAACTGAAGAGGAGACTTCGTGGAGCCGGGAATAATTTAGCCCTAGCTAACCGCTGCTGCCCGGACGTGCAAAACCGTGCAAACATGGTTTTTACAGCAGGGAAATGAAAGAGATAGAAATTAGCCCAAAATGGCCTATAAACTACTAACTTCTGGGCTGGGACCACTCCTCCAGGTACAGATGGCTGCTCAAAGCTCCCTCCCTCACAGGTGAACAGAGAAACCTCCTTCTATCCAGGTAAGGTATGGGCAATTCAGAAACTTGTAACACAGCCCTGAATTTAGCAGGAGCCTGAAAACTGGACTATACTAGATTAAAAAGGTGGGAAACAAGGAATTTTTTTTTAAAAGATAAGGCAAAATCGGTAAAAAATACACTTAAAACAGCTTTAAACGACTACAAACAGTAAAAAATACACTTAAAACAGCTTTAGATGACTACAAGCAATCAGAAAAGGCTTTTAAACAAATTACCCAATTAACCAGTAAAAAAATCTCAAAACTGAGCCCTGTTCCTGTAGTCTTCAATCAGACAAGTTCTAACTGCACACTCTTGCCATTGGGGTGCAGGGGAACCTTTTCCAAAAAAGAAGGTCTGGATTAGTGCTCAAGTTATACAAACAAAGCTAGATTCAGCAGGCCTGAATCTAGTTTATGCGACAGCAAACAAGGCACACCAATTTCAGTAAGAAACAGTTCAAATATGCAGGCACTATAAGTCTCTAACCAGAAATTCCCAGCTCAGAAAGGCAGAGTCCAGCCTCTCCTCCCACAAGAGTGCAGACCACAAACCTTCTTAATGTAAAATGACTGGCATGAAGCCAAAGTACTTAAACCAGAACTAATACACTTTTAGAATAACAGACACTGAGCCTTCAATCAGCAGTTCCCAACTTAGAGGGATGTAAGCTTCCTGTCCTGCCACAACAGTGCAGACCACAAACCTTAATGTAAAACAACTGGTCTGAAGCCCAAGTGCTTAAACCAAAAGGCTTAGAATGATAGCTAAACTTTAATCAGGTTACTAACAAGCAATAATAAAATACAATTGAATACTTTTAAGAAGGCCTGGATAAGTGCTCAAGTTATACAAACAAAGCTAGATTCAGCAGGCCTGGATCTAGTCTATGCTACAGCAAACAAGGTGCACCAATTTCAGTAAGAAACAGTTCAAATATGCAGGCACTATAAGCCTTTAACCAGAAATTTATTCAGTTCAGCATTATATAAATTGATTAATTCTTGCCTTCCCTGAAACACAACTCCTCCTCAACATTAATTCTGCATGTATTGGTCACAGAATTTCCATTTACTTCTATGCAATTTGCTTATTCCCTTTTCAAAGATACCTCTCCCAATTCTTTTATCTCTTACAAAATTCAGTACTTAAAATACAGTTGGTTTAGATTTTGATTTTTACTTTTTTAGCAATTGCTTTTTGGCAGCAAACAGAATTAAACTTAATAAGGCATTACTATGTCCAGGCAATTCTGCATCTCCATTCAAAAGAATCACTTCCTTAGCTATGGTCATTTGGTCCCCCAATATTTCTGACAGACTACTCGGCAGGGAATATGTAAAATCTGCCAAATCATTAACATGTTCGCAGTTACTTCCTTCTTCCACATTACATCCCTAATATCTGCTACCGACTTGATGAAAAATTATTCTAAGTCTGTTTAGGTTACAAAAATACCTATGCAAACACTTCCTAGCAAAAATCCTAAATCTTCTGGACTTTGTAACAAACTTGGGAGGCATACATATGTCATCCCACTGTTTCCTTGTAAATTGCTTTTCCAGTTTCTCTTTATAATCTTTTCTAACCTCCTCTGATCGATTCGTACAGTTATCATGCAATATTTTACATATCCTACTAATTATCCTTTTTTTAATAGCAACTTCTGCTCTAGATTTGACTTAACACTCTGTCAGAGAAGGTCTTCAAGGTAGGACTCCCCATCCCTTTATTTCTTCCTGTACTCTGATATTAGTCCCAGGTAAGGAAGACAGTCTTTAACTATCAGTCCAAACTTCCTCTTGGCCTCGTCCCAGTGTAT
The DNA here is from genome assembly GCF_019279795.1 of Protopterus annectens. Lineage (NCBI taxonomy): Eukaryota > Metazoa > Chordata > Ceratodontiformes > Protopteridae > Protopterus > Protopterus annectens. The sequence goes on along the minus strand of NC_056747.1, from coordinate 417,273,354 downwards.
TCATTTTCCTCTCTAGTTATTTGCTCCCAATACTTTGGCTCCTTTGCCAGGTTCTCAAATAAATTCCTGCCACCACTTGCCTATTTTCCATATTCGACTTGCAGTCATTACTTTCGGCAAACTCTCCTTTTTCTATTCCTGTGTTAACTCAGTTCTAAGAATACTTTCTGCAATTTTATGAATATATTCGCCTTGAGGATCTGCATCCAAAATCCCATTCCCTCTATTTCTCGAACTCGCCCCACCCCACCCTTAATCATCATCCCTTTCCACTTAGAATTATACAGTGGATATAAAAAGTGTACACACCCCTGTTAAAATGTTAAAATGTCAGGTTTTTGTGATATAAAAAAAATAAGACCACAGTAAATAATTTCCAAACTTTTCCTACCTTTAATGTGACCTATAACCTATACAATTCAATTGCAAAACAATCAAATCTGTTAGGGGTAAAATATAAAAATAAAAAACTTACAATAATCTGGTTGCATAAGTGTGCACACCCTTAAACTAACACTTTGTTGAAACACCTTTTGATTTAATTACAGTATTCAGTCTTCTTGGGTACACACCTACCATCAATTAGAGAGACTTTGATTAACCCCAAATAAAGATCAGCTGTCCTAGTAGGATTTTCCTGAAATTTACTCAGTTGCCTGCAACAGCAAAAGCCATGGTTTGCAGAGAGCTTACAAAGCATTAATGGGATCTCTCATTGTTGAAAGGTATCAGTCAGGAGAAGGGTACAAAAAAAAAAATTCCACAGCATTGGATATACCATGGAACACAGTGAAGACAGTCATTAAAAAGTGGAGAAAATATGGGACAACAGTGATGTTGCAAAGAACTGGACGTCCCTCCAAAATTGATGAATAGACAAGACGAAAATGAACCAGGAAGGCTGCCAGCAGACCTAGAGCAACACTGAAGGAGCTGCAGGAGTATCTGGCAAGTAAGGGCTGTGTACCACGTGACAACAATCTCCCGTATTCTCCATATATCTGGACTATGGAGTAGGGCTACAAGACAAAAGTCTTTTCTTACACAGAAAAACATCCAGGCCTGGCTAAAATTTGCAAAACAATACATCAGATCTCCCAAAAGCATGTGGGAAAATGTGTTATGGTCTGATGCGACCAAGTTTGAACTTTTTGGCCACAATTCTAAAAGGTACATTTGGTGCAAAAACACTTTGCATCATCAAAAGAACACCATCCCCATGGTGAGGCATGGTGGTGGCAGTATCATGCTTTGGGGTTGCTTTTCTTCAGCTGGAACTGGGGCTGTAGTCAAGGTGGAGGGAATTATGAACAGTTCCAAATACCAGTCACGTTTGGCCCAAAACCTTTAGGTGTCTGCTAGACAGCTGAAGATGACGAGTAATTTCACCTTTCAACATGACAATGACCCCAAGCATACATCCAAATCATCAAAAGAATGGCTTCATCTGAAGAAAATTAAAGCCCAGACCTAAATCCAAAAGAAATTCTGTGGGGTGACTTGAAGAGGGTTGTGCACAAGAGATGCCCTCACAATCTGACAGATTTGGAATACTTTTACAAGGAAGAGTGGGCAAACAGTGCCACATCAAGATGTGCCATGCTGATAGACGCCTACCCAAGAAGACTGAATGCTGTAATGAAATCAAAAGGTGCTTCAACAAAGTATTAGTTTAAGGGTGCGCACACTTATGCAACCAGCTCATTGTACATTTTTTTTTATATATTTGTTCCCCTAACAAATTTGCTGTTTTTTCAATTGAATTGTACAGGTTTATAGGTCACATTAAAGGTGGGAAAAGCTTTGAAATTATTTATTGTGGTCTCAATTTTTTATATCACAAAAACCTGGCATTTTAGCAGGGATGTGTATACTTTTTATATCCACTGTAACTTTGTTTGTGTTATGCATATGAGCCTTAACTGTGTAGTTTTAAAATATCCTTTCAAATCAGGACATCCTAAACCACCTTTTTTATTGGGAAAATCAACTTATCCCAATTAACTCTTGTCCTCTTCCCCACCCAAATAAATTCCCTTCAACTTTTTACAAAACACTGTTCAAAACTCCTCCTCTGATTGAAAAAATATGCCGGACGTGTTACAACTAAGGTACTTTTGATTTAAAGAATTAACATTAGGAACTTCTAGTATGGTGCAGTAATGATTCAGGCATCATCCACCACCATGGCAATCAAAAGGAGAAAAAGAAATGCGCCAAATACAAAACTTACATCTAATACAGCATGATCAAGTAGAATGAAGTTCTGCATGCTGCCAAAAAGAAGGAAGACCAGCAAAACAAAAAAGAAAAAGTACAGTTTTGTACCTACCATAAATGTAGATGTTCGAGTGCCAATACAGCTGCAGTCATAACAGATGGGGTTCTCCTGCTGTCAGGCGGGTCCTCGGTCAGCCGAACTTCAAAGTCTAGGTCCGGTGTCGGTTGTCGTTGCTTCTTCCCGGACGTCAGTGCAACAGGGGTATAAAAGAACCAGCCGACGCCATTTTCTTCAGTTTTTCTTGCCCCAGATGTCAGGTGCCCCCAGAAGGAAGGCAATACATAAATTTATGTAATAATGCAGTGCAATATAATCAAAAAACAGTAGTTGCAAGCAAATACACCATAAATGAATACCCCAAACTAGTTGTATGAGGAGGTGTTAGCCAATAGGCCCGTCCCAAGAGGTGAAGGAGGGAGGGAAAACCTGGACTGCAGCTGTATTAGCACTCGAACATCTACATTTATGGTAGGTACAAAACTGTACTATGTTCATCGTGCATACAGCTGCAGTCATAACAGATGGGTAGAATCCCAAAGCTAAATAAGGGGTGGTAGGCACTAGGTGGAACTAGGAGGAGCCAGGATGCCCTGCAAAACTGCAGTGGCAAAGCCTGCTCTAGTTTTGGAGTATAATGGTAGGTGGTAGTGCTTGGAGAAGGTATGCACAGAACTCCAAGTGGCTGCTTCCAAAATATCTTTGGTAGGAACTCCTCTGAGGAAAGCTGCAGAGGTAGCTGTGGCCCTTGTGGAGTGAGATCTGATGCCTGCAGGCACAGTTTTACCATGAAAAGAGTAACAAAAGCGTATGCAGTGGGCTATCCATTTTGAGATGGTCTGTTTGGAAATTGGCTTCCCTTGAGCTCCTATAGCATAGGACACAAAGAGTTGTTCTGATTTTCTGAAAGGCTTTGTTCTGTCCAAATAATAACATAGCTGTCTGTGGATGCCCAAGGAATGTAGTAGTCTCTCCCCTTTGTTTTGAGGATTAGGGTAAAAAGTAGGTAAGTGAATAGCCTGATTCAAAGCTACCCTGGATACCACCTTTGGCATAAAGGACGGATTGGTTCGTAAGGAAACTCTGTCCTGATGGAAAATGATGAAAGGCTGCACAGACATGAGGGCTTGTAGTTCCGATACCCTGCGAGCTGAGGTGATAGCCAGAAGGAAGGCTGTTTTCCAGGACAAATATTGCAAATCTGTTGAGGCAGCTGGCTCAAAAGGAGGTAATGTCAGCTTTTCTAAAATGAAATTGAGGTCCCAAGCAGGTATTGGTTGTTTCCTTGGGGGTTTTATATTCTTAGCCCCTCTGAGGAACTGCCTTAAGAGGGGATGATAGAATAAAGGAGGATCAGTGTCATATTCTGCAGAAATGGCTGAGGCATGGATTTTGATGGAGGAGAATGAAAGTCCACTGCTTAGCAGCTCAGCTAGATACTGTAATATTTGAGGTAAATTCAGTATTCCATGATTCTGGCCCTTTTTCTCATTCCAGGCACAAAATCGCTTCCATTTTGTGGAGTAAGCTTTTCTAGTAGAAGGCCTTCTGGCCTCCAAAATGACATCCTGCACCTCCTTGGAGAGTAAGGTCTGTTGTGAAGTTAAGGAATCTTCCATGCGGCCAGATTGAGTGTTTTCAGCTGACTGTGAAGAGTTTTGAAGCTGTGCTGAGTCAGAAGAAGAGGCATTAGAGGTAGGGTCCATGGTGGGGAATGCATCAGGCTCCTCAGCAGTGGGCACCAGTGCTGTCTTGGCCAGTCTGGAGCAATGAGAATCATCTTTGGTCTGTCTGCTTTGGTTTTTAATAGAACTTTGGGCAGCAGAGGAAGAGGTGGAAAGGCATAAACTGTCATTGTTGTCCAACTGAAAGAGAGAGCGTCCACTCTCCATGCCTGTGGATGAAAAGTAATTGAGCAGAATTTTGTCAATTGGTGATTTTTGTGGGAGGCAAAGAGATCTATGTCTGGCCTTCCCCATGCTTGAATTATTTCTGTAAAAACTTGAGGGTGCAACTTCCATTCATGGGGGTCTGTCATATTTCTGCTTAGGTTGTCTGCCAGCGTGTTTTCCTTGCCTGGCAAGTACTGTGCTTGAAGCTCGATTTGTAATTCTAGAGCCATGTTCCAAAGTGACATGGCCAGCCTGCATAGGGGGTATGAATGGGTTCCTTCCTGTTTGTTTATGTACCACATTACTGTGGTGTTGTCTGTCCTTATCAGTAGTTGGCCTGGATGCAGAAGGTCTTTAAAAGCCATAATGGCATTTATTACTGCTAGCATTTCCTTTTGATTGATGTGTAGGTTCTTTTCTTTTTGGGACCATTTGCCCTGAATGCACCGATCTGTCATGTGCGCCCCCAAGCGTAGTCAGAGGCGTCTGTTGTGATGACTTGATTTGCTTGAGGCTTGCAGAATGGGAGACCTGTGTTTCTTTGGCATGCTTGAGCCCACCACAGAAATTCCTTTTGAAGACATGGAATCAGTGGTATTATTGTTTCCAAACTGTGGCTGTGTTGAGACCATAGGTTTTTCAGGTACCATTGAAGTTTCCTCATATGCAGCTTTGCACATGGGATTAGTAGGATGCAAGATGCCATGAATCCCAGAGCCTGCAGGATTTTCCTTGCAGTCAGCCTGGTGAAATTTGCCAGTTTTCTGAAGTATTGAGTCAGTTGCCCCTGTTTCTCTGGCGTAAGGTAAGCCATCTGGGTGTTTGTGTCCAAGTTGGCACCCAGGAAAATTATTTTTTGTGAGGGTATTAGCCTTGATTTCTTTTTGTTGACTGTGTACCCCAGAGCATTCAACAACATTATTACAAAAGCCAGATGTTTCAGAAGTATGTGCTTGCTGTCCGCTTGGATCAGGCAGTCGTCCCAATATGGGTATATTTGAATCCCTTGAAGTCTGCAGTAGGCAATTACTGATGCCAGGCATTTCGTGAATAGTCTGGGCGCAGTAGATAAGCCAAAGGGCAATGCAGAGAATTGATAATGGGTTGAACCTGCAAGAAATCTGAGGTATCTTCTGCAATTTTGTCTGATTGGGACATGCAGGTATGCCTCCTTGAGGTCCAATGTTACCAGCCAAGACTCCTTGCCCAGCATGGGAAGAAGCTGCTGTAATGTGAGCATCTTGAATTTTGGCACGAGTAAAAATGTGTTTAGGATGGATAGGTCCAAAATAGGTCTCCAATCTTTTCCCTTCCTTGGTACCAGGAATAGTCTGGAATAAAAACCTTGACCTTGTTCTTGAGCAGGTACCTCTTTAATAGCTTTCATGTCCATGAGATCTGAAATTTGTCTTTGTGCCTCTGCCATTTGATTGTGTGGCAGGTTTGGCATGCCTCTCTTTTGTGGAAGGGTGTGAAAATGGAATCTGTAGCCTCTGTTTATAATGTCCAGGATCCATTTGTCTTTTGTGACAATATGCCAATTTTTCAAAAATAATGCCAGTTTTCCGCCTAAGGGTGCTGACATTTGAGCCTTGCTTGGCATGCAAAGGGGAAAGTCATTGGGTTTGCTTTCTGAATGGCTGTGAACTATCCTCACCACCTCTTTGTGTAAGAGCTTGCCATTGTCTGCCTCTAAACGATCCTTGAGCTTGGCCCCTGCCTCTCGGGCACCTGTATCTACCTCTTTGGGGTCTGTCCGTGGCTGGAAAGGACCAATTTTTGGAAGGCCAATTTCTACTGAAACGCAGAGGTTGTACCTGTAGAAAATCTTTCACTGTTTGCATTGATTTAGCCTTTACCTCCATTTTCTTTAATACTTCCTCAGCTTTAACACCAAATAATACATCTTTTTGTAGAGGGGCATCTAGTAATTTAGCTTTGACATGATCTGGTAAGGTTTGCTCCTTGAGCCAGACATGTCTACGTATGACTGATCCTGTAACAGCAGCTCTACATGAGGCCTCTAGAGCATCAAAACAACATTGCAAGGTATGTTTACCCACTTGTTCTGCACTATGCATCAAATCCTGCAACTCCTTCAAGTCTGGTTGTTCAGGTTGTGACAGTTTGCTTCTCAACTGTGATAACAGAAACTGTTGGTACTTTAACATATGGAACTGGCAGTTTAATGCCCTCATGGTTAAGGTGGCCGAGGTGTATACCTTTTTTCCCCACCTTTCTAAAGCTCTGGAATCTCTCTCCGAAGGTAATGGATTTTTAGCAGTGGAGGCCTTAATTCCCTTGGGACCCTGTGAAATAGTTTCTGGGTCAGCCGCATGGCTTTTGTATAAGAATTGGTGCGAGTCAGGAACCCGGTAGTACCTGTCAGGCTTGACTGGGGCTAGAGGTAAAGAGTCTGGGTTAAGGCAGGCCTCCGAATACACATCCTCTAGTATGTCTAAGACAGGAGGTATAGCCAGAGGCCTGTGCTGAAGGAGCAAGAAAAAATCCCTAAGCCTTTTCTTGGAGTCTGAGTACTCTTGGCCTTCCCAGTGGAAGTGTTCCCTCAAGGTATGCAAGGTTTCCCCAAAAGAGTAATCCTCAGGGTGGGAGACAGAGGGAATGGACTCCTCTGCATCAGAATCTTCAAAAGGGGAGTAAGAATATTCCTGTTCAGAGTGCTCTGAAATAATGGAGGCCTGGTCCGAGGAGGGGGATTCTTCCTCCACTCTGGGCCTTTTGTCCGGGGGGGGGGGGGTTGTGAACCCCTGATAAGAGTAATTAAATCCTCAGCCATTTTAAGCATCTGTTTTTTAGGCATGGGCCTGGAGAAGGGCCCTGTGTAGCTTGTCTCTTAGAATGCAAGGCTGCTTTAGACTTAGTGAAAGCCTTGATGGAAAAAGAAGAGGAAGGCCTGAAGACACCTTGAGAGGAGGCAGACCTGTCTACAGTCTGAATTTCACCGCCTAGAGTGGCTTTGGTACCTGTAGTCGGGGAGTGGGCCGAGGAGCCTGCGACCTCAGGCACAGGAGACAACGCCAATGAAGTGTCGTCGGTAGGCAGGGGCTGCGTAGGCGCCTCACTGAGAACCGGACCACCTGTAGTCGGCTTTGGCGTGGTGTCGGTAGAGGCCGCGGACCTCGTGTGTCGGTCCTTATCTTTGCGTCTTTTAGTCAAAACTGGAGTCTGAGTATCCGACGACATAATGTAGTTAAATTTTTTGCCAAAATAGTGCTGGACGAACTCCGCCCGACGCTTAATGGTGCGTTTGTTGAATGTAGCACAAAAACGACAGACCAAGACGTCGTGGTCTGGGCCTAAGCAAGGAACGCAGAGGGAATGAAAATCCTTATGCGGTATTTGCTTCCCACATGAAATACAATTATTAACTTTGTCTGACATCGGTCTGAGGCAAGAAAAGTTTCCCCAATGGGGTACTTAGCTTTCAAGAAGACTTCAGTTGCAAAATTTTCGCAATTTCAGGAGCTGGCCGACCGGCACTTGCGAACTGCTTCTGCTTCGGGCACCGCGCGGCAAGAAAGACTGAAGAAAATGGCGTCGGCTGGTTCTTTTATACCCCTGTCGCACTGACGTCAGGGAAGAAGCGACGACAACAGACGCCGGACCTAGACTTTGGAATTCGGCCGACCGAGGACCTGCCTGACGGCAGGAGAACCCCATTTGTTATGACTGCAGCTGTATGCATGATGAACATCTAAGCAACATAACTATTAGCCACTGGTCTAATCAAGAGCGAGCCATTAGACAAGTCAGCCAAGCACTTGATAGATCCAACAGATGTGTAATGGGTAACAATGAAAGAACAAAGACAATCAAAAGGCATTTTTTCGTTATGCTCATAACCTCAAAACCACAATGCAGTAATCTGCTGAGCTGATTGTGAACACTGTTACATACACTAAAACTGAAGATATAGCCAGCCTATTGGCAGATAAACTTAGCTCTAACTTTACCTCTCCCCCCACCCCAATACGTCCCTCAAGATAAACCTGTAACTGGTTCGTCTCCAACTATCACACAAGACCAAATCCTAACAGTGCTATCAAAAGCTAGAAATACTGCATTGAAGGGCCCTGAAAATATCCCTGGATGCATCTTAAATAGCGTGAAGCAGGACTTAGCCACACTTCTAACAACAGTGTTCAATCTCAGCCTCCATACAGGTTTTGTATCAAGTGAATTGAGAACAGCTACAGTCATTCCCCTGCATAAGGCAGGACCTTTCACAGACCTAGGCAAGCACAGAACCATACATTTGATCAGGCTTATATACAAAGTCATGGAAAGACTTGTCATGGAACTAATCATTCAGGACATACGGAACCTTCAAACACTGAATCCATCATAGCTTGAATTACTCAAGGGCAGGTCATGCTTACTCAACCTTACGGATTTTTTTTTTTTTTTTGGAAAGGTCACCAAAGCAATGGATGAAGGCATAACAGTACACACTGCATACCTTAACCTGGCCAAAGCTTTTCACGCAATTCCACACTCAAGTATTGTAGGAAAGTTAAATAAACTGGGAATAAACCCCTAGTCATCTGCTGGATTGCCAGCTGGCTCACAGATAATCAAAATAGGGTAAGTTACCTCCACAAAGAGACCACTCACCTGTGGAGTCCCCCCCCCCCCCCCGGGGGGTTAATTGCTGGGACCTCTCCTGTTTGGCATTTACTTTTATGTAACACACTATATCAAAGGGATCTGGCTGACTGAGTTTGCAGATGACTGCAAACTGGGAGCAGTCAATAAATCCCCAAATGACTCAGCCATCCGGCAGGAAGGTTTGTCCCAAATAAATGACTAGTGCCAAAATCAAGGACTGAAACTAAATGCCAAAAAATACATTACTGTATTCTTTGGAAAGTCATTTACCCAGAGAACTATAACATTGACAATACACCCCTAAGAGCAGACCCAGTAGTCCAGGATTTGGGAATAGAGTGGACAATGACCTAACCTTTGACCAACATGTGTTCATTGTTGTATGAAAGTCCTTCTATACTGTACAGTTTATAAAGAAAGGGACTGTGTTTAAATCTAGGCATGTCATTGTCCCCCTTTACTCAACCCTCATTAGGCCAAACTTTGAACATAATGCCCCTTTGGCATGCATCTGTCTGGAAACATGCAACTGGAATGTCCACAGAGATACCGTACTAAAAAGATAAAAGGCCTGTGTCTAGCATACAAGGCATCCTCCGTCCCATTATTGATGGATTCACTGCACATCAGCAAATCAAATGGCTTCAGGAATACTCCATCTAGGGATCTAAACCTCTTCTGCAACATCAACAGAATAGCTTGGAGGGAAAGGTACATCTTTCAGAGGATATCGCTGCTATGAACAGACTCCACAGCATCATAAAACAAAGTTCATCTCTGCCCATATTCAAGAACAACTTAGATCTATTGATGGTAAAAAGCAAATTTACCTCAAGACTGACAAAGGCAGCTCTTAAATGCTTTATCACATGTAACGGTTGCCTCAAATTATCTACAGTATGATCCCAGTTACTCTCATTAGGAGGATAACATAAAATTATTGACCATGGGATGGGTAAGGTCAATCTAAAATTAAATGGGAGAGGTTATTTCGAGCACAAAAAAAGGAAAACTTGCTAGGCTTAAAATGGTATGCAAGGGCAGCTAACCTAGTAATTATTTACGAACTTAAGTCCTACGTGAAATAAAAAAATAAGTATGACAATCAAGAAATTTATGGCCAAAACCCAGAGAAGAACAAGAGATAAATTCAGTAAATAACCATGCAGATGCTATGCATGATGCTCTGCAAGAAATTGAGGAGCTCCATCTGAGGTCTGAAGAAAACTTGATTGAATGAAAGCAATGATGCAAGACCAGCAGGACAGGTCAAGAAAAAAAAAATACTTTGCATAATAGTATACCTGAAGGAAAAGAAGGGAGGGACTGTGAGCATTTATAACCAGACTAACCGCAGAACGGACCATACACCCAGAGCCAGAACTAAAACAAGCTCACAGTGCTTGATGGACCCTGGGGAACCATCGGAATCCATAAAAGATGATAGTTAGTTTTGATATAAACTCAAAGAAAAAAATACTTACCCTCCTTCTGCATAAGTGGGTTGCAAGGTTGATGCAATGTGCCAAACGGTTTACACTGATCAAGGCTACTTCATGGAAGCAGGAGAAAGCAAACAGCATTTCCATCTGCTATAATGATGTCAAGGTACAAAGGGATAAAAATAAAATTACAATACTCTGTAGTAGTACATAAATTATTTCATACCAATGGGATCAAGACCCTAACATGGCCTCATGATGGCTAGAAGACAGAGACAGACAGCTAAAGCATACATGATACCAAACTCAAGACAGTGTCAAGTAAACATCATCAGGGAGTAATATGGAAGACTGAACAACTTTGAAAAGTGACACTACGTTCGGAAGACTGTTTCTGCCATTCAGAAATAATACAAGAATTAATGGAATCAGCCCAACAGTTACACAGATAAACAGCAGGGTCTACTAGATGAGAATGAACAAAAGCAAACTTTTGATTTAGGACATTTCTAAAAAAAAAAAATCTAACAATAAGGGTGTGAGAGAGAAATCAAAATCAACAATTTAAATAGGAGAAAATAGCATTTAATAGTACCAAATGCTGGGATGTGGTTCATACATTATTAATCACTAAAACCAATCTTTTGCTGAATAAGGTATCTCTACTTCTCAACAACAGACAGTCAAGGGGCACTTGGACATAATGGTAGTGGTGAGGTGGCTTGTCAAAACTAAAAAGAAGATATCAATAAATGGAAGATTTGATTATGCGAAGAAACTACTATGACAGCAAATACCTTAACAGAACAATGAATTCAGTTATGTTGCAAGAGGCATACAGCAAACGTTACATGGGGGGGGGGGGGGGGGCAGAGACAGCCCCCCCCCCTGGGCAGATTGGAGCCTAATACACTAAGCCTATTATAGGACAGCAAAGCTCATGCATTAGAAATAGACTTACCAGATGTGTATACTTTTTATTTTTTGTTAAAATTAAAAGTAGCTCTGGATAATTTATCTGAGTGGAAAGCAGGAACCGTTATAAGATAAAACAAATGCAGAAGACAATTTTTCATAGAAAGGAAAAAAATGGAAGGATTACAATGTCAGTTAAGAAGTGTAAACATGACCATAATATTACTGAGAATAAGAATTCTGGTACTGGCACAAAATCCAAAAAACAAAAACAACCAGCAAGCTAAACCAAACACAGGTTCACAAAATACAAAATGTATTTGATCAAACTCATAGTTGAGTGCTTTTGTCTATTTACACAGACATCATCAGAATCACAAAATGAAACTCTCTCGCTTCCTTTTAAACTTTTCTCACTTCCTTCTAAAATGATTGAAACAAGACCCCCCCCCCCCTGAAACAACCAATCAAAATGTAATTTCTTGACATCATTGATTTACTGGTGAAGTGCCTGCCTTCAAGATTTATTTTAATCTTAAAGCTAAGAAAAAGATGGAAAAAAATTAGTAGAAAATTAGCAAAAAAAAATAGTTTGGCATTGAGAAAATTAAACTAAACTAAAATAAAATACAATAACCTCACATAAAACCTGGAGCAGCAATTACAATATGCTGGCTAGTTTTCTCAGTTCACTAATGACTGAAATGCTGTCACTGAGACCGGGTGAAATGGTTGCATCCAGTCAAAGTTGCCAAAATATTTCCCAGTGTAAAAGTTTGTTTTGCCAATCCCCAACATAAGGTGCCACCTGAATCCGTTAAAGTACTATAAAATCAAATTTGTTGAACCCTGGGCATATAGTGGAATGCCTTGCCCTGCAAAAACATGTTTTGTGATGTGTTGACTGCTTTTATTGGGGGGGGGGGGTCAATTTCGAGATTACATTTAAACATAGAAAATCAAGATCTGCCATTACCAACAGCAGGAACAGCAGAAATCATATATTCCAAACTACACATTAATAACAAAAAAACATCAATTTAATTGGCTGTTACATTCCTCCAGGTGATAGCATAGACTCCTTAGAAAATCTAATGCACTGGGCCTCAAACTCTCTCCCCCAAGAAACTATGACAACTGGAGATTTAAATATTGACTGGGTAACTTGCAACTCCAATAACCCCACTAACTTTATTAATCTTCATGGTTTTACCCAATTAATCCAGTCTACAACCAGAGTTGACAAAAAATTCTAAGAGGCATTCAGTCCTTGACTGGATGCTAATTAATAAACCTGAGCAAAATTACCCATTCAGTCTGCTTACCAGATAGCCTACGTGATCACTCTCCAACCTTCCTAACCAGACAACGAACCAGTGTCACCAAATCCACCTTATACCGCGAAATCTACAACAAAAAACTTCAACTCCAATAACTTTATAACAGCACTGAAAAGATGCAACTGGCTCCCCCTAAATACCTTCAACCTAAATGAGGCTGTTTCATACTTTAATTCCACCTTCCTTGAAATTCTAAACTATCATGCCCCCCCCCCCCCCCGCAACATCAGAATTAAAGCCAGCTATGCCCCATGGTTAACTAAGGAGACTAGATCCCATCTAAAAATCAGGGACAAAGCCTGGTAAAACTGGCATAAAATAAATACCCCTGCTGCTAAACAAAAATACTTAGAACTTAGAAATCTGACAAAACAAACGATCAAATTAGACAAAACAAGCTATTATCATGACACACAAATTAGACACCAAAACAATCCTAAAAAATTTTGGACAGCCATCAACAAAGTATTACATTCAGAAAAAACTAGCACCCCAACCCCTGTAAATACAGATAGCTCAACCGATATAGCAACCCAATTCAACAAATAGAATCCATCCTAACCCTTGCTAACTCACAAAGTCAGTCCACAAACAGTAAGTTACCTAATAACACTACACAACAGCATTTCACACTACCAACCTGTTCCTACACCAATAATTAGAAAACTACTTAGTAAACTAAAACCAACAACCCTCTCTGCCGATAAACTATCTGCTGAATACTTCAAAATACCTGCTGAGGCAATTGTATATCCAGTAGCAATACCTGTAAACTGCTCTATTAAAGAAACCCTAGTCCTCCAACTCTGGAAAATTTCATACATTATTCCACAGCATAAAGGGGGCAACTCAAAAGAATTTACCAATTACCGCCCAATTGCTATTTTATCTCCCCGCTCCAAAATCCTTGAAAGATGCATCCATATTCAAATTATGACCCACCTTAACTCCAATAATCTTCTTATCACAACTCAACGTGGTTTGCCAGTTTGTTTAATTACCGGTTCGATATGGCAACATTTTCTGGCGGCAATAGCACTTTTTTTTGAACCACAGGATACTCCTGAGGCTTTTAAATTAAATCCTGCTGTCGGAGACTTATCGGATGTAGACCACAATCTGGTCATGGGCAGCTTACTGGAGTCTCAACTGTAAGATTGACCGTATTTTCTTGAGATTAGACCAGTTGGATTCGGACCAACGAGGTCTTCGGCAAACTCTTAACTACTCTTGAGACACCACGACAACATCTGGACGTAAATGCTAGCTGGTCCGGAAATTTAACTGACGTACGAGTCGAGAGACTATTAGGTGAACCTCCGGCTAGCTTAAACAAAAAGTCCGGTGATTTACTGGCTTCTAAACAATCTACAACTTCATGTGAAATGAACAAGGTTCCTGCAACAAGAAACATTAATGTTAACAATACTTTTAAACCACCAATACACCGAAATATTGGTCAGCCAGCTACGGATGTGAACCCGACCGTAATGAGTCTTTCAGGAGATGGGAACGTGATTTAAGGAACCAGCAAAGTGATGTGAAGACAGCAACCCCAGCCGACTCTCTGCTTGTGGGTCCAACTCCCCCATTTTTGGGTTCAAACTCTGAGGATTTACAACAATGTGAGCCGGGCCGTGGGAGCTCTGTGGGATTGACTAGATTTGAAGGTAACAATTTTCCTTCTTTAACAGCTTGGTTAAACAATGGATTTCATTTATCTAATGATGTCAACATAGTTCATGCTGGCAATTTGGTTGACTATAATAATAGAATGAATACTGACAGTATCAACAATAAACAAACTATTTGATGCTTGCCTAGTCAAACTCAGGAAGTTACAACTTGAAATTTCATACTTCCGAGAATGTCTCTCCCGGAGAGTTGTACCTAAAGGCTTGAGGCGTGCTCTGTATCCTACTGGGTTGGAGGCTGGTTCTGCTTTTCATATTGATTTGGTAAAATTGTTTGACTGGCAAGGATTCGAGCTTATTGAAATCATGATTAAACACTATACCTTATGGGTAGAAGACTTGTCACGCTATGCAACAGAACTGGACAAAACCATACAAGCTCACTTTGAGTTTGGTAGATATAAATATATGAGTATGACTGTGTGTTTACCAGCATTGACCAGTACACGCTCAAATTGAAATCTAACAAACTCTAATTGGATAGAGACTGTAAGGCATACAACTCAGGTACTGCTTACCCTAACCCACCACAGGTTTGGAGAAAAGGGAACGTTTACTCCAACCAACCAACTATAGTTAATAGAGGTGGGGATGAAACTATAATTGATAGTGGTGATATTATGGTGGATGGCGATTCCTCCCATGAGAATGTGGTCAACACTAATACACACAGTAACCATCGATCTTTGGACCCTGCATCTGACGCTGAACCAAGGGAGGTCCCTTGGAGCGAGAGGCTATGTAGTGCCCATCTCGGCCACAATCCACCTTTATCAATAACAAAATTTTCAGTCAGGCCCCCACATGGGGGCAAGACCAAAACAGAAGAACTTCCAACAACCTCAATCCAAAGGCAATTGGAGGTTCAACAAACACAAGAATTAATAATTCAACAACGGTCTATCTGTCCAGCACCTTCTACCAGTTCTGACACATGTGGTGACCATTCTATTTTGAACTATGATAGAGTCTTTTGGACTCCGATAACTCGGGATTTAGTCATGACGAGGATTGGTCTAACTTACAACAACCGGTGTTGTAAGTTCATCCTGATCATCCTGAACAGAGCGGGGGATTTCAAACATTGTAATTTTAGCACTACCCAGTTTAGTACTGACATGGTGGATTTGTTGTCAAAAGGCTTGACATTTGTGCCATCTAAACCTTGGAACATAGTGGACACTATTGTGGACATTAAATCTTATACTAGGAAACTTAACTTTAACTTGTCAATGGGCAATGTAATAAACTCTGGCCATCAGGACAAATTTCATGTCCCCAGTACTTACAACCCTCCACTACACCCGGTGTTAGATTTGTTTGAGAAGTGTTGTGAACTGGATATTAGACACACCAACATGACAAGGTCTGTGCGTACACCCACTTTTAACATCATTAAGAATGAGCGTGACTGTTAATTTTCACAGGGCTTACGTTTTTGCAAGCCAGATAAGGGTGGGGGGTTGGTGGTGTTTAGTATTTCTGACTACAAATACCGTATGGATAGGTTACTCAACAGTGAAGCATACACTACTAGTTCAAGATCAGAAGTAAACAAAGCTTATAAAACTATGAAGGAATGTACTGAGGACCTATTTATAGATGGTAGTATTGACCAGAGGACTTACAATTATGTATCAACTTTGTTTCCTAGATATCCATGTATTTTTGGTATCCCCAAAATTCACACATGAACTGACAATCCACCATTGAGGCCATTAGTGGACAGCAGAGGGTCACCAACTTATTTTTGTGCCAAAGTCGTGGATGCTATCCCTACAGAAATACCTATTGAACGAGTCCCAAATATGTAAAGACTCTTGGTCATTCCTGGATAAAATAGGATCACTTGATTTTAATGTGAATTACAACTTCCTCACTATAGATGTGAGGGACTTGTACACTTGCATCCCCCACGAAACAGCACTGGAATGGGTGGCCTTCATGCTGAAAAGACACAATGCAACTAGCAGGGAAATCAAATTGGTTTTGGTGCTTATAGACCTAGTACTCACTAATAACTACTTTATGTTTCAAAATGAGTTTTTCTTACAAAAAGTAGGGGTAGCAATGGGGTCCCCTTGTGGAGGTAGTATAGCTAACCTAGTTATGGCATATTGGGAATCAGAGTATGTTTTTAAAGCCAACAAGTTTTCCAATGCCTTCATTTTCTACACTAGGTTCCTGGACGACATCTTCATCTTGTTTGATGGAGATGAAGACCAGAGTAAGTTGGTATTGGAATACTTTAATAGTACTACTGAATTCCTACAATTTACGTCTACATTCAACTCAGACACCATTGCATATTTGGATATATGCTTAAACAAGAATTATGTTTTGAACAGGTTTACGGAAAGGATTTTCAGAAAAAACACGTACTCTAACACCTTTCTCCACTACACAAGTATTCACCCTTTTCACCAAAAGAAATCAGTCATCAAGGGCCAGTTGGGTGAGAGCATCCAGAATGACCAGTTTGGATGACGAGTTTGATGACGAATGTAGAGTACTTAAGAGTATGCTCCTCCATAGAGGGTACCCAGAATCCCCTCTAGACATGCTTATACAAGAGAGGTGTCAGACAAGAGACATGACAGAGTATGTCCCACTTCTGGGTGTTAAACCAGCTATGTCATCTCTGAGTACAGGTAACAAGCTAGACTAAACCACTGAAGACACTACTGGAAGTATTAGTCATGAGGATACAAATACTTTTACGAACTTCATTACCACATTTAGTACACACAGTAGTGTGTGCTTAGCTATTCTTCATAAAAACTGGGAACTGTTCAAGATGTACCCTAACGTTTACCAAAAAGTAGGCGAACGTCCCACAGTGACATTTAGGAGAGGCAAAAACCTTAAAACACTATTAGAACAACAAGACATGCCCATAATTCGAAACCCTGGTATGTATAAATGTTTGAATTGCAATTTTTGTAAATTTGTGGAAGTAAACTCTTTTTCAGATTAATAGTACACTGTACAAACTAAAGGGTAAATTTAACTGCAATTCCACATTTGTCACATATTTAGCAAAGTGTACATTATGTGCAGCCTTCTACATAGGAAAAACTGAAAGAAGACTATGCGACAGAATGTACGAACATCAATATGCTATTAAGAAATGCAAACTTGAGAACGCATTAGCAAAACACATTTCTTGCCATAAGGACCACGCTTTCAAATTCACTGTTATTGATCAAACTAAAATTGACAGTAGGGGCGGCCCGAGACCTTTTAAACTGGAGGAACTTGAACTTGTTGGCAGGTGAGGTTGAATGCTTACACCTACCCGGGGCTGAATGACTCTTGCTCGATCAGTAGTGTCTTGAAATTAAACAGTCTTAAGAGGTGACAATGTAAATGTATTGTAGTACTAACAACATACTTCTATTAGGTGTATGTACACTAACTTTTAATGTTAAACTGTCTAGGTGTCTCAACTTACTCATGTACTAAAATTATGTAATCCTTCATAATTATCCAGTGTTTGTTTAATACATGTAGGCACACTTTTTGCAATTAGTTCCTCATTCCTACTTTTTCAGGTTACAATTAGGTATTGCCCTTTAAAATGATTGATGTAATTAATGATTACTAACTGATTATGTTCCATATATAAGGAACTTTTTAATGTTTTTTTTATTTCTGAAGAAGTCAGCTGTTGGGCTGACGAAAAGCTCTTAAAACTTGTATTAAATTTTATGGTATTTAAACTGCAAACTTGCTCCCGTTCCTGTTCTTTTGTTTTATTGGTCATTTTGCCAGTTTGTTTAATTAACAACTCAACATGGTTTCAGACCTTCCCACAACACTACTACCGCCCTTATATCATTCACTCAAACAGTAAACATCCATAGAAATAACAGAAAATTAATCTCGGCTATCTTTCCTGATGCACTTATCTGCGCCTCTTCCTCTCTCCATGAACTGCAACAACTAACTCAAGCGTCCTTTCTCTCTATAGAAACTGGCTTACAGACTCTCAATAATATTAAATCCCAACAAAACTAAACTCCTCATCTTTCCACCCACACTACTCAACACATAACCCAGCATTTAACATCACCTCTACTAACAGTACAGTCATTTCTCCAGTCAACCACACCAAACTGCTAGGGGTAGAAATTGACAGCTACATGAAATTCGACATACATATATCCCTATTAAAAATGTACACACAATGCTAGGTCGCTTATATAGAAAAAAGCAATTCCTAACAGTGCTAGGGTCACTACAGCTCGTACTCATCTCATCTCTACCCTGCTCTATGCCTCCCCTATTCTCACCAACATTAGAAAATCAGACCTAGCCAAGATGCAAACTTGCTACAGTAAAACAGCCAAATTCGCAACTAATTGAGCTTTTAGAATACATCACTGCATTCCTCTCAAACAGCTTTCCTGGCTAGAACTTCCCCACCTCCTACTATATAATCAACTCACACTAGCCCATAACGTGCTTTACTACTGTGTCAAAATCCCAGCCCTTCAAAACATACTACACCCATGCACCAAAACAAGAGTCCTGAGATCCAACCACAAACCTCTACTACAAGTATCTAAAGCCAATAACTCTACAGGTGAATCCCTCTACAGCAATATAATTGTTAAAAAATTTAACAGACCCCCCCCCCCAATATCATAACCTTAGCTTCCTGTACCTCCTGCAAATCAGCCCTAAAATCACATCTGCTAAATTATAGTCTCTGAAACTGTGATACCCCCAGACAACTTTTAAAACCACTGCTTTTCACTCTCTCTAATTTCCTCTCCACCATCACCTACCATTCAAATCCTGTCACCACTCACTTCCTCAACAATCCTAACTCTGTCCCTCCTCCTCACCTCCCCTCATTTGACTACTTCTTGAAAACCTATTACCCAAGTCATCCAATTCCTTTTTCAAACTTTGATTCCCTATGAGCAGGGCACAAATTGTAACTTATGCAAACTGTCTTTAAACTGAAAATACAGTATGTAAAATATGTACTACTCAGCTGAAAGCTCATATTGCTCATGTTTTTACAACTTAACTACCGAGACATACTTTAATCCCAAATGATGTTCACTAACTTGTCTACTGCCAAGGAATCTGTCAATGAATTTGTCAATGTTTAAAACAGTATTTAAATATTAATCAATGTGTCCAACATATTCTGAATATTATTTTATGTGGAGCTTTTCACCCTGGGCCTCAGCTGAAAAAAGACCCATGTCCAATCAAACTTTCCCAGTTAAAAAATAAATAAATTGTGTGTATATATATATATATATATATATATATATATATATATATATATATATATATATATATATATATATTATATATATACACACACACACATATATATATATATATATATATATATATATATATATATATATATATATATACACACATATATAATGTATGTATGTATATAAAATCATAAACACACACACTAAGAAGGACTACTACTAAATAAAACAAAAAACTGGTAGGCCAATGGATGAAACAAGAAACCAGGAAACTGTAATTAGTGCTTTTGTTCTCCACTTTTACTCGAAGAACTGCATCAGAAAATGACCAGCAAACAAATACAATAAAATATACACAACTAAACCAAGGAGTTTAAAGTAACAATTAAAACTGGAACGTCAATTCCTATCTGTTCCATTTCAATAAACCCTTGATCGTCAGGTTTTCGTTTAGACTAGAAAGTATGTCTGCCCTTAACAAAACCTGCCACCTACATCTCTCACTTCAAGAAGAAAATTCATGCCAACTTTAAAATAATTAACACTTAAGTACCAAGAATTTAAAATCAGAGAAATTAGAACAATACACACTATGCTTTGCTAAAGAATTTTTACTATCTTTGTTCCTAATAGCCTGCAAATGTTCTTTAATTCGATCCTTCAATCGTTGAGTGTTTTTTTCAACACATTAAGCCCCACATCCAGAGCAAACCCTTAAATAAACCACATCGACAGTTTGGTAACTGAAAAACTCTTTAGCACAAATCTTACAATTTAAAGCACCCAATGCAATTTCCTTAAAAGTTAAAATGAACTTACAACAGCAACAGTGCCCACACTTATACGTACCTATTACTAACACTACTAAATTTATTATACAGCTTGTCCACCTCAAAAAATTCCTTTAAAGGCAGAGTCTTTTTAAAACAAAATTGTGGTACCGTGTCTATCTCTTTACTTTGGTCTTTATTACCCAGAATAACACACCAGTTTCGCTCTGTAGCTTTTCTTATGTTTTTAGTGTCTAAAGAAATAGGCAAGGGAAACCTAGGAAGGAGATCACCTAATATTTATTTTTATTAATAAACCCATACCTGAAGTATATGTTGATATTTAAACACTATTATTAACTACTTCTGTTGAAATAGAAGCTATCAAATCAATTGGGTAATGTTGGTTTATGAACAAATCCTCATGAAAAGTGCATTTATGTCAAAAAATTAAATTGTCACCAACTATTCTACTGTGCCTAATATATTATCCCTTCACTAAGTTCTGTTTCATAAAACCAGCCTGCTGACTATGATAATTTAAATAATTATTATGAAAGGTCTTTTTTCTGTAAATAGTCGAATGAAAACATTTATTCTTTTTGTCAAAACTGAGTTCTAGATCTAAAAAATGCACATTTGTACCCTTCCCAGTAAAAATTCAAAAACCCCATACTGGTTTGTAATGACAATAAAAATTCTTTCAATTCAATAGCCTTTCCTTGTCAAACAGAAATAACATTGTCTATAAAACGCTTAATTAACCTAACTTTATCAAAACCTTTTAGGTGGACTAAGGTGTCTATTTCCTAGGAACTCAGTACTAGATTAGCATAAGCAGGGGTCAACTTAACCCCCATCGCCACACCACATAACTGATAAATGATACCACTGACTGTAAAAAAATTATTTTGATGTCAGAGAAGTATAGAATTCAGTTTTGACTATTTACAGAAAGAAAACTGTTTAAAATAGTTTAGATTATCACAGCCACCACCCTGGTTTTATATATGTGTGCGTGTCTTTGCATGTGTGTGTGTGAGGCACTTCACCTCTCAATCTGCAGTTGGGTAATTTTTCGTATAAAAAATCCTTTAAAGTATCTGTAATGTAGAGCACTGTACTCTATGACTGGTCTTATAAGGGCAGAGTACAGTGGGATAATGACCTCTGGACCTAGATGCCATGCCCTTATAAGATGCACAACATAAAAATATTTCCTCACAACTGTGGCTACATGGTGGTCGAAGGTAAGGCTGATATCTATGTGCATACCTAAATTCCTGCCCACTGGGTTGACTCTTAAGGGTGTAATATCGCGTCTATATTAAATCAGTGAACGCTTAAAACAGCAAACGCTGATTTATCGACTCCATGTAAGTGAAGGCTTACAATCCCTAACACTCAGCACAGAGATTTTTTTCCCAGGGGGGGAAAAAAAAAAATCGCTGTTCCACAAAAAAAATAAATAAATAAAAACTTCAAAACATAACACCCACCCCTTCAAAACATAACACCCCCCCCCTACTTAAATATTCCAACTCCAAGATTGCACTACAGTGACGAAAACGGCAAAGTAACGAAGGTGGCCAAACGATTTCTTTCCCAGGGAAAGAAATCGCTTACATGCAGTTTTGCTATTTCGTGCTTTCAAGTTCAATCAAGACGCATTCAAAGGATTGCGTCTTCGATTATATAATAGGAACCCATAATATCAACATGGTAATTAACCAGGATGGTGGACTTCCCAAAGGGTACAACTATGCATTTCTTAGCATTGAGTTTAAAACCATGGCTTTGGCACAATTAGTCAGAGACAGGCCTTCTTGAAGAATGCTAGTATCTGCAAAGGAGGTGATAACCCCCAGCTTGCAATCATCTGATAACTTAGTCAGCCATAAACCTTCAGCATTTGTTTCCATTTCAGAGAAATCTATGTCAAAAAGGAGCAGGCCCAGTACCAAGCCCTGGGGGACTCTGCTAGTGACTGGCCTCTTGGTGGAAGTGGCCTCACCTATTTTGACCTCCTGGGTCCTATCAGTGAGCCAGTTGGCTATCCAGCAGGTGATAAAAGGGTTTATACCTAAATTAGTGAGCTTGTCTGCAATGCCTGAATGGGGTATTGTATCAAAGGCCTTGGCCATGTTGAGGTACGCTGTGTGCACATTCTTGCTCTCATCCATTGCTTTGGTGACCATCTCAAACAGTCCACCAGATTTAATAAGCATGACCTTCTTTTAAAAACACCAAACTGTTATGGATTCAGCGTTTGTATGTTACTTATGTCCACACTTATAAAGTCCATGATAATTCCTTCTATGGCCTTGCATATGAGGCTGATCAGACTTATGGGTCTGTAGTTACTATATGACTTACAAATATGCAGGAGATGCGGATGCCTTGTAACCTAGGCATAGATCACCCCTCAGCAATCTATAGGAGACAGAGTAGATGAAAAGGGCTTTAAGGTGCTCTGCATCAGGCAAGTTTGTTACACCTTGTATTCTTTTTGAAAGGAACCTCTGAGGTCACTATAGTTGCTGCATATGCCTGGTCAGGTAAATACCTCCTTTGTGTGGGGGAATGACTGCAGCCATCTTCCATTCCTTGGGCACAAAACTCAACTATAGGCTTCAGTTGAAAAGTGATTTTAACTGGACCAAAGAGATTATGTTTCATGCTATGTAGTAAGCTACCCAGATTATTAACAGGGCTCATCAATGCATTGTTTTTGGCCCTGGAAAGTACATTGATGACCTGTTTCCCTAGTAATGGTTGGGGGGAATTGTGGTATGCGGTACTTCCTTTGGAATATCAGATGTTTTGCACATTTTCATAATAACTTTGCATATGTAACCATAGAGCTTTTTTTCCATGGGTATCCATTGAAAAAGGAGTTTACTTCCTAGTCAGACTTTTCTGGTAAAAAAATGTAAATAAATACGTAAACAAACAGGTGTGATGAAGCTGAAGCTCCAGGCTGACATATATGAAATAGGCCTGTTGTTTCTATTCCCATTTTAATCCGAAATCCTGTGCTTCTGAAACACTAAATATGCCACTTATAATTTTCAGTTCCATATTCACTAGACACATAATCCAGCAATGACTATAGGTGAGGCAGAGTATGGCTAAACTACCAGGCAAGGAGTAGGTGAAACACTGACATAAGGAAACAGTTTTTCATTAATCAGTTTATTAGTCTTGGGGTCCTTGATTGTGGCATTCATGCATTACACATGTAATTATGGTAAGCAGTGCTACGTAAAGAAAATAACTGACATATGAATTGAATGGAAAGAGTACAAGCGCAACACAAAGCCAAGATGTGGGTGAAATGCATGAAAGGCAGGAGTCAAGATGATGCAGCAGTTAAGCCCCAACACTGGGAAATACAATAGGAGAAAAAGCGCATCACAATGCTTCTTAAAAATATTAAGAGCATTATCACACAATATTTCCTAAGACTGTGCAGTTGGTAGAGAAAATAGATGATGAGCAGACATTCTTGAATTTGTGATGTGCCTATTTTACTACTGTACAAGGAAAAATGCACTTATGTGTAATATATTTTGAATGGAGCATCTTTGACAGCCATTTGAACTTGTTCAAATTCATTTGAACATTCCTGAGTACCACTGAGGCGAAGGCAGCTCTCCCTCTGGAGACCAAGCCCAATTTGTAATGACTGATAAAGGTATGAGGCTTAGCTCAAGTAGCTGTTGTGCAGATGTTATCCATGGAAGCCCTGGAATGGAAAGCTACTGATGTTGCCATAGATCTAGTGTAGTGAGCTTTATCTTTTGGCATAGGTCCGTTACTGAGGGAATAGATGAAACGTATGCAGTCCCTTAGCCATTTTCATAATGTAACCTTGGAAACAGCGTCTACCATTCTGGGCCCAGAAAAGGAGATGAAAAAGCTGTTCAGATTTATGGATAGGTTTGGTCCTGTCTATGTAAAATTTCAATTGTCTATGTACATCTAATGAGTGAAGGCAGTACTCTCCTCTACTGGCAAAATGCAGAAAGAACACTGGTAGATCAATGACCTGGTTTATGGAGAATTCAGAAACAACTTTGGGAAGGAAGGATGGATTCGTCCAAAGTGATACTCTTGTCTTTATGAAAGACCAGATAGGGCCTCTTGATACACAATGCCTACAGCTCAGAGACCCTCCTAGCAGACGTGATGGCTACCAAGAACAAGGATTTCCAAAACAAAAACTTTAGGTCACACTTCGCAGCAGGTTCAAAAGGTTTTTGAGTCAAAGACTGAAAGACTAAAGTTAGGTTCCATGGATCCACGGGCTGTCTGACAGGAGACCTGATATGAGAGGTCTCCTTGAGGAAGGCCTTGCAAATAGGTAGAGAGATAAGAGGGGTGCCATCTATACCATTGTGGAAATTAGAAATTGCCACTAGATGTACTCATATGGTAGAGGCAGAGACTCCATTATCAAAAACATAGCCAGGTATTGAAATACTGCAGTTACTGGAGCTGAATACGGGTCTAGCATGTTATCCTTAGACCAGATGGAGAACCTTTTCCACTTATCCTGATATAGTCTTGTGGTGGATGGTTTATGAGAGGCCAGAATTATGTCTCGAACAGGTGAGGAAAGATTAGCTTGCCTGGCGACTAATGGAAGTGGAGAAACCAAGCTGTCAGCTTGAGACTGGACAGATTTGGGTGACTCAACCCTTGGGGGTGAGTAATTAGATCTGGTAGAGGGTCAAGAATCCATGGTGGGTATACTAGGTGAGGCCGAAAGAAGGGTAACCAAACTTGTCGAGGCCAGAACGGAGCTATGAGGATCGCCTTGCATCTCAACCGAAGAGCTTTCTTTAGAAATTGTGGAATCAGGGGGTGGGAGGATAAGTGTAAAGAAGTCCCATGGGCCAATCATAGCTTACAGTGTCCCTCTGTGACTCCCCCTCCAGGGGAAGTAGGGTGAAATAGCTTTTGCACTTGTTGTTCAATGGGGAGGCAAAAATGTCGCAGCAAGGCTGGCCCCAGTGGCTGAAGATTTCTGTCACCATCTCAGGGTTGAGACACCACTCGTGAGGCATGAGAATGCATCTGCTCAGTTTGTCCGCAATCACGTTGGAGCTCCCCAGGATATGCAGTGCTATCAGAAAGCAGTTGGAAGCTATCGCCCACTGCCAAATTCTCATGGCTTCTCGGCATAGGCGGTAGGATTTGGTTCCTCCTTATTTGTTGATATACCAGACCACTGACATATTGTCTGACTGAATTGCAATTGTCCTGGAAGGGAGAGCAGAATGAAAGGCCTGCAAAGCTAACAGCAGAACTCTCAGCTCCAGAATGTTGATATGCAGGTGGACCATGTGCCTTGGACCATCTTTCCCTGAAAAAAGCCCCCCCACACCCAATCAGGGAAGCATCCGTGGTCACAATGGCTCTGGGCAGAGGGGATTGAAATGGGTGACTCCAAAGTTCTACTTCTGGCTTCATCCACCAAAAGGAGGTCCTGTTTGCAGGAGTTGATTATTCAAATCTGGTAATAGAGGGGGTAATAGTTTAGGAACCACTGACAAAGAAGGGGCCATTGCAGGATCCGCATATGTAGCTTTGGTAGAGGCACTATCGGGATTGAAGCTGCCATCGAACCTAGGGCCTGAAGAACTTCCCTTGCTGAGACTTTTGTTTGAGAGAGTATCACTTGGAGCTGAAGCCTCAATCAGTGGAGTCTGTGAATTGGGAGTGATCCTAGACAGGACCGAGTATTGAACACTGCTCCAATGAACTATATTTGTTGTGTAACAGTAAGTTTTGACTTCTCCCAATGTAACGTTATTCCCAACAATTTTGCCAGAGAGAGTATAATGAATGCAGTGCTGTTACCAGAAGATGCTTGGTGGAGGCGGTGAGGAGCCAGTCATCCAGATATGGAAACACCTGGAATCCTTGTAGTCTCAAGTGAGCTGTCACCACTGCCATGCATTTTGTGAACACTCTGGCGGCTGTAGAGAGATCGAGCATCAGGGCACAAAATTGATAAATGCCCCTAAGCCGGAAGCAAAGCAGACTCCTAGAGTGTTTGTCCATCTTTATGTGGTAATACGCATCCCGGAGATCTAGCGAGCAGATCCAATCACCTTCTCTTAAAAAGAGAAGGATGGACTGGACCGTGACCATCCGGAATTTGGTTTGGGTGACAGACTTGTTTAAGCTGCTGAGAACTAAAATGGGTCTCCAGTCCCCTGAATTGTTTGGCACCAAAAAGAATCGCGAGTAAAATCTGGATCCACACTGGTCTGGTAGGACTAGTTGGATGACTTTTTTTTGAGAGAGCTTTTTAATCTCTGTAGCTGCTTCTACCCTTTCACTGGGTGGAACATCGGGAAGTTTTCTTGGAAGATTTGGCTGACAAGAAAGGGGAATGGTGTAACCTCTGGTAATGATACTCTGCACCCAATGATCAGTGGTGATAGATTGCCAGACAGCTTTGGTGCAGAGAGAAACGACCTGCAACTGCTTCCAGAGGTAGCTGCTCCACAGGAGCGCTGATAAGGCTGTCCAGAGAAGGAATCCCTGGAACCCTGGTTACAAGGCCCTCATCTGCCTCTATAAGGGCATCTTCCAGAATTGTTATCCGCTCTGCCCCTAGGGGTATCATCACCATGTGCAGCACAGAAAGGCCCCCCCCCCCGAGTTTTTTATGCCACATTTTTCCAGTCCTCCGATTCCTAGAGAAGGTAAGTTGAGGGTTGGAAAACCATAGGCCTACGGCAGACAGGGTCTTTCCATCCTACTCGCACTTGGCTAGCATGTCCTTCACTTTGGAGCCAAAAAGGGACAAAGCTTCTATGGGAGCATTCAGAAAGGAAGACGAAAGGATCTGTGAGGTAACAAATGCGCATCCAGGCATGACGCCTCATAACAATGCCTAAACCCGCTGCTCTACCCACTCCTTCGGTTGCATGTGATAGCAACTTCATGGACGAGTTGGATATTGATTCTAGGGTTGCGAGCTGCGAGGCCACTTTGTCCCAGACCTTGTCAGACTACTGTCCTGCGAGCATCCCAGAGAATTCAGAGATCAAGTCCCTCTGGAGCCTCGTAAAGTGTGCCAGTGCCAAATAATTTAGGGACCATATAGCAAAGGTCCCTGATGCAAAAACACGCTTCCCAAGTCTGTCGACCGTCAGTGACTCCCTGTTAGGTGGGTGGACAACAGGACTTTCCTCAGCCAAGTCCTTCTTTGTGGCCACCACCACCACCATAGCATCAACTGGTAACCCTTTGGAGCAATGCAGGTTCTCCTCAGGAGGGGAGAAAATTTTGTCTGGTCTCTGAGGAAACACCTCAATGGAATCAAGGTTCTTCTAAGCATACTGCATGACGATCTGGATGAGCTCGTCGGCAGGCAGGGTCACCCAAGAGGTAGAAGGCTGGGTGCGAAAAGCCTGCAGGAACACAGATTCCTCAGACAAAGGGTAGGAGGGCTTCCAGTCACCTCTCTGCTTTAACATTTCCAGGATGTTTCCGAAGGAGACATCATAAGGAGGTGACCGCAGGGACTCACCATCATTGTAGTCCATGTCCTCTGTTAAGGACTCCTTGGATGAGTCCATGTGCTTCCTCCTGCACGTCTTCTTCCAAGGGGGCTCCTCAGTGGGAGTCTCTGAGGAGGACTTGGAAGAACAGGTACCCTGAACAGGGCTGTCCTGCAACTTCTCTGCCCGGTGTCCCAGGGAGGTGGTCTGTGACAGCTGTGGCTCAGGGGTGAAAACTGGGATTCCGACATCATAGGAGTGCTGCCAGAAGCAACAGCCCTCTCCACCGCGCGGAAGGCAGGTCCGCCCAAAGAGGAATTGGAGCCCAGAACCAAGAAAGCCAACCTCGGGACTGGGGTCACACCCAGCTCTGACGAACCCACCCCCATGGGTGGAGCCTCAAGCAGGATCGGTGCAGACAAGGCTATCAATGCCAAGAAGGGAATTGAGGAGAAAGATGGCTCCGTACACCGGACCGAAGCACCCGTCCCCCAATCCCCAGATTGAGGAAGGAAAGATTCAGTAGGAACAGAAGGCCAAAGGGACAAACTCAGAGCCGGAGTGGGATGCACCATAGGCGCCGCAGTGATGGGTTCCAAGAAGCATATCGGAGCAGAAGGCTTCAGAACTTAGATGGTCGAAGGAGGAGTGTAAGATGGAGTCCATGAATAACTGAACCCAAGTCCTGCAGGTGGATGGGTCTTAGAAAGTGTGGGGATCCCCCTGGCTAACAGCTGGTCCACAAGATGCACCACATCATGTTCTGACAGGCTCCTGGTGGATCTAGTGGATACTCCGGACGGAGAGTTTGGACGTTCAAGGAAAGGGCTACATACTTGGCCCAGAAACGGATCTACCAAAGAGGAGTATTGGGGTCCGTGGTGCAAGGTCTGCCGGCACCAAAGTCTCTAGTTTTGAGACCGGAAGTAAAGGGGTCAAATCCATTCAAGTCGGTACGATGCTCTGTGCCGAAGTGGCACTCTGAGCCAAAACTGTTGGTTCCAAACTGGTAGCTACTGCCGAAGTCAAAGGTGTGCCCTGAGCCGAAGTGGCCACAGGTGTCGAAGTCAAAACAGGTGCAGTAAGGTCTATGATTGGTGCCAGAGGCAGGACTGGTGCTGAAACTGGCCCCGGTATCGAAGGTTTCGAGATATTTGGAGCCAAGGAAGACAGAGCTGTAGAGGCAGATTTATGCTCTGAAGATAACTTAGGGACCTTTGATTTCCCAAGCTTGCTCTGATCACCCGATGGTGAAGAAGGAACAGAGTGGGATCTCTTTTTCTCCTTAGTAGGTGGGGTTGAGACCTCCAGAGCAGAAAAGGCCTCTGAGAAGGGAGACTTGAGTAACCCTTTCAGGATCAGTTTAATTTTGCTGTCATTAAGAGTGCGTTGACAAACTGACAAATGTCACCAAAAGGTGGGACACTTACAAACAGTATACACAGTCATTATGAGAATCACTATTAGGTACCTTGCCATTATAATGAAGCACAATGCTTAAAACCTGAAGTACCCTTTCTTATCCGACATCTTGACAAAAGACACCATAGGCCAACCGTATATCCAACTAGAACAAAGTCAAACACCATTCAAAGAAATCATAAATATAGCAACACACTGATATGTAGAGAAAAGAGGAAAAAGGAAACACCTTACTAAAATGCCAATAGGTTAATAGCAAAAACAATACCAACTATGGTACTGAAGAAATACCACAAGGGTAAGGGAGGAAAGGCTGTACCAGCAATGGCACTTGAAAGTTTACCAAAGGTAACAATGGGTAGAAAAACAGGTTAAACAGAAGAATAGACACTGGAAATACTAATTTCTTAATAAAATATGAAATATCAAAAGTTTTTCACACAAATATCAAATAAAGTTCCACTTAGCTGAGAGCTTGCTATGTGGCAAACTAGATCTGGGGTAACAGGGAGAAGGGTATTCTGAGCAGAGACTTAGCTCAAGAGTTTTTTGGCTGGCCCGTGCTTGGTAAAAAAGGCTGACTCGGTTCCGAGTGCTCAGAACCGAAGCCATCAGTGATGAATGGAAAGAAGATTAACAACATCAGATCACACCATACTTCCTAAGACTGTGCAGTTGGTAGAGAACATAGATGATTAGCAAACATTCTTGAACTTGTGATGTGACTTTTTTACTACTTTTCAAGGAAAAATGCACTTATGTGCAATATATTTTGAATGGAGCATCTTTGACAGCCATTTGAACTTGTCTCATTAGCATTTCTTGTGTTCATGTTGCATCAGCCAACTGCTGTTTTCTAGTCTGACAGTCGTGGAGGTTGCCTGGGATAGAGAGGTACATTAGTGGGTGGTCAGAAGACTGCCCCTCTTTAGTAGCAGTAACCTTTCCTAAAGTAGCTATGCCAATCATAAATCAGAGCATCCCTGGGGGACTCACCTGGAGGGGGAATCAGGGCAAAAAAGGTGCTGTACTTGTGATTGTTCCTGAGACGCAAACAGATCGCAGCATGGGGATCCCCATCTGCTGAAGATCTGGTTTGCCACTGACTGATTCAGGGACCACTCGTGAGGACTCAGAATGGTCCTGCTCAGCTTGTCCTCCAGAATGCTGGATCGCCAGGGATGTGCACTGCAAGTAGAAAGCGGCCCGAGGCTATCGCCCATTACCAAACTCTCATGGCCTCTCTACACAGAGGGTAAGATCGTGTTCCCCCTTGTTTGATGACATACCAGACCACTGCCATGTTGTCTGTCTGAACAGTTACTATCCCAAGAGGGAGAAAGTCCTGGAAGGCTTGCAATGTCAAGAGGACTGCTCTCATCTCGAGAACACTGATGTGTAACTTGGTTTCTGACGGATTCCATGTGACCTGGACCATCCTTCCTTGGAAATGCCCCCCCACCCCAACAGGGAGGCATCCGTGGTCACTGACTTGGGACAGAGGAGGGCAAAAGGGTCTCCCCAGCAGGAGATCCTGGGTCTGAACCCACCAAGGCAGGTGATGCTTGCAGACCATGGAAATATGGATCGTGTAAGACATAGGATGAAGAGAAAGAGACCATTGAACTACCAGAGTCCACTGGAGCACCCACATGTGGAGCCTGGTCAGGGGAACCAACTGGATGGACACAGCCATCAACCCCAGAACTTGAACAAGATAGGATGGGACTTGGTCCCATTCCAAAATGGAGTGGACTTGCTGCTGGATGGTGGCTACGTTGCTGTGAGAAAGAGCTGCCGTCTCGGACACTGTATCGAGAACCAACCCTATGAAATCCAGTCTTTGACCAGGGGAAAGGTGCGACTTTGGAAAAGTTACTGTAATCCCTAGGTCTTGAGAAACGTTCAGGGTAAAATCCGCAGCTTGAAGAAGAAGATGGTTTGTGGGAGCCATAAGGAGATAATTGTCCAGGTACGAAAAGACCTGAAATCCCTGCGGGTCAAAGTCTCTCTGACTGAGGGACCTAAGAGGGTGGACCCATCAAAGGGGGGCGTTAGTGAAGGCCGCCTTGAAGTTGTCTGCAAATCTGCATAGGTGGAGCCAGGTGTGGCATCTGATGGCAATGCCTGTATCCTCTGCTCAAGAGGTGGCCTCTACCAAGTTTGAGAGCAACCTCATCGAAGCACTGGCTAGGGAGGTGAGAGTAATGAGCTTCAGGGACACTGTCTTCAAGCTCTGCAGTGTCAATAACTCTGAAAGGGAAGCGGGGAGCTCAGACACCAAATCCCTTTGCAGCCAGGTGAAATGTGCCATGTAGTTAGCGGTCCTCAGTCCAAAAGTGGCTGAGGCATAAATGGGCTTCCCAAATCGGTCCATCACCCTAGACTCCCTGTTAGGGGGTGGACCGATGAGCTCTGTTCCACAAGCTCCTTCTTGGTGGCTGCGGCAGCCACAATAGCATTCACCGGTACACCTTTGCTCCAAAAGGGCATCTCTTTGGGTGGATAAGAAATTTGGCCACTTTCTTGGGTACCGGTTCCACTGTGTTCGGCTTCTTCCAAGCCCTGCTAGCTATGAGCTGGACCAACTCGTCAGCAGGGGGGGGGGGACAACCAGTAGGTAGATGGGCCTGCCCCAAACGCCTTCAAGAATATGGATTCCTTGGAGGACGAGGTTAGGGAAGATCAACCACCCTGCTGCTTAAAGATTTCCAGATGTCACCGAAGGACATCTCCTTGGGCGGAAGTCTGGGAGACTTGTCCCCTTCATCGAAGCCCATATCATCTGTCAGAGACTCCCGTGGGGAGTCAAGGTGCCTCCTCTTCACGACCTTTTCCGAGCAGGCTTCTCCATCAAAGGCTTAGGGGAGGACTCTGAAAAGAATGGACCCCAAGGGGGTAACTTCTCTCGGAAGGCAATCTCAGGGTGGATGACTCTGGGCCAAAGACTAGGACTTGCCACCCAAAACAGAACTGGGTAATATAGGGTTCAGACCAGAGGAGGAAGCCAACCAACTGGACGCTGTCCTCTTTATCGGCTGAAAGGCCGAGGGACTGGACAAAGCCCCCTCCTCCCACTCCCCACCGGCCAAGTCAGTGGGGGGTGGACCCGGTCCAGTGCCCACACCCCCAAACGATATTGGTCCCGAGCTGTCTAAGGCTGAAGCCCCCAAGGGAAGAGAACGATCCAAAAGCTCCGGACTCGGATCTGACGCCCTGTGGCCAGGGTGGATATCTGGGGCATGAGGCAAAACAGACCTTGAGGGAAGATGAGGCGACCCCACCAGGGACCCAGGTGGCATGAGAGTAGGGGTACTTTATGACACAAACTAACACTCTGACAAGCCCTGAACCTGGGGCACCAAGCTCTCAGGAGTTGGTCAGGGAGAGAGGAGCATGGGGGTGGGAGAGGGACCCCTAGGGGAAGGGAGTAAACCCAGTCCCATTTGGGCTTTGAGGAAACTCCTCATCATTTGGTCCATATCTGAGGGGAGCAAACTTCTGGTGGACTTAGAGGAAACAGAGGAGTGACCCAAGTGTCTGGACAATCTATGGTCCCTAGAAGAGGACCTACTGGGCCTCTTTAGATCCGAGGACCGGGACTGGACTGGGGAGTCTACCACAATGACTGTCTCATTGGGCGCCGAAGGAGCAGACAGAGCCATAGCAGAAGACAGAGCCGAAGGATCAGAGCCAGCCTCTGACCCGTCGGATCCGAAGAAGTCAGCGGAGCACACAGGGACCTGACCCCCTCAGTCAGATCAGAGACCCTGCCAGTCCTGGAGGGTTTAGAGCTGGCCTTAGAAGCCGAGGCTCTCGGAGCAGAAGTCCCCGACGCTGGACTCAGATCTGGAGCACTTGGATCAGAGAGCCTGGGCCGTTTGGAAGAATGATCCCTGGAGGAGGAATGCTTCCTCTTAGGATCAGAGGCACCTTCGGGGGGGGGGGGGGATACCGATACCAAAGGACCCCCTGAGGCTAAGCCCTTTAGAAGCAACTTGTTCCTACGGTCTAGGAGAGCCCGCTGGTTGAATCTGGCACAAATGTCACATTCAACCACTAAATGGGGCTCTGCTAGACAGTAGACACACTCCTCATGCATGTCTGTGGGGGCCTGCTCTTGCGATTGCATGAGAAGCAGCATTTGAAGCCCAGACTTCTCAGCCACTCCTGCACACTCCACGCACACCACACACACACTTCACAGGGAAATGAGAAAGAAGGGAAGAAGACGGGAAGGGACCTAATGCCAGAGACAACTAGAAGGAGGGAGCCTAACTGAAAATACACCAATAAAAAAAACATTAGAATACTAACTCTAAAAAGGGGAAATAGACTGAAAAGGGAGAAGAAAAACCTCTTTAAAAATGTAATACTTAGCTTTAGGCTTGCCTGAGCTCAAGAACCAAGGGTTTACAACCTTGACAAACAAGATCTGAGGATTATGGGTAGTAGAAAGTGAGGAGAGGGGAGGAGCTTGAGCTCAGGAGCTGCCACTCACTTTGCCAGCTCAGATCCAAGGATCTGATCCGTGACCCATCTGTGATCAATAATGACACGGATAGCATCAGATCAGAACTTTACTCCTCTACACTTACTGCCAGACATATCAGAGGTTCAGTTAGAGGAACAGGAATTGGTTGCTGCATGCCTCAATTCACTGACTGTTGTAACCATCAGGAAGGAGTGTAGCTGCCTGCAAAAGTGCACAGAGTAATTTACAAGTCTTACAGAACCCAGAGCATAAGTAATACTTATATCATTATCAAAGAGTCAGTTGTGCTGAAGAGTGAACAGAGAAAAACTGCCAGAAGACATCTGTGCCGCAAAAAAAAAAAAAAAAAGTTAAGGAATAGAGAACTGATAATATCTGGCTGAAGAACTGCAGAACAGCACAGAAAGAAGATAAAGAACATAACATCTGTTCAAAAACAAAAGCAATTGAAAGAATTTCCTACAACACCCCGCCATCATTCCACTGCAGAGACTGGAGAATATAATTAGGTTCTGGTCCCTTAATTTTACTTTGTCATCACCAAGACTCAGGTTTGTAGAAGAGTGATTTCACTGTACTTTTACAAATCACTATACGAGTAGAATAATAAGAAACGATAGAAAATATAATGCTACAAAACATCTGTGCCTCAGAAAAAAAATAGGTATCCAACATTAAGGAAAAGAAAGTTGGTCATATTTTGTTTTAAAACTTAGTAAGGGAAAACAAGAATAAAGCATTTTCTACAACATTCAGTTACAAAATAAATAAATAAATAACAATAAAAATCTTTCCACTGCAAGCACTATGGAACAGAACAAATTCCAAATCCCTTCATGTCTAGTAGTGGTTGACACACATGAAACCCCAAGGATCTCCAAGTGCAGTGACAGTTTTAAACACCTCAGAAATATTGTGGGGGAGGGGACTATTAATCCATGTTGAACTACAAAAGGATGCTTTGAACTAAGGCCTATTTTTTGGTTGCAACTGTATAACGCTTTAGTATAGTATAAAATAGGCTCCAAGACAAACGTAGATGAGGGCCATTCCAAGAAAAAGAAGCAGTCCTGTTAAATAAGGTGCATCAGATGACACGTGATTGACACTAATCCCATTATATGACAATGGAATGGGAATACACCACTACTTCCTTATGTCTAGCATGATTCACAAAGCAGACCTGAAATGGATTATGGGAAAGAGAAATGGTTGAAGAAAAACAAGATCACGTTGATATGTTAAGCCCACTGGCAGCCATTTGCAGAAAAATATATTAAAATTCTATAAGAAGCACTCAGAGTGATTGTGAGATGTTAGAAATAGCTCAGAAAACTAAGTTAAAGTGGAAAAAAATAGATTTTTTTAGTTTTGATGTGGAGTTTTCCTTTAACAGATAGAGTGATACCCCTTGAAATTAAAAGCTAGGAAATAATGGAGTAAGGTACAGTGGAGTAAAATGATTTCTACAAGGCCAACTGTTTACCATTTTCTCAATACACACCCCATCTAGAGCAACTAAGGGAGATAACAGGAATGACAGCAGATATAATAAAATTTTCAGAAGATAATTGGGGATTGGAATCAAATGTATAACAAGCAAGATATTAAGTCTGATCCGGGTCAACACAAGATAAACAAACCAGAAAGACATTAAAATGGCTAAGTAATGTACATTCTACTCAAAGAGATACAAAGCCTACACCAGGATAGATAAGGAATACATTACTGAAGAACATACGCCTTGTCTAGACAGAGTAGAGACAGGCCCATGGACTTTTTCAGGTCACACTTTTTTAGCAGTATAACTACAACTCATAAATGAGCCTGAAATAAGCAAGTAATGGATATGTCAATCATACCAACTGGAAAAACAGAACTACAAAAGATCCACGAGATCATAAAAAAAAGCAAATAATGTCACATAACGAGATAGCAACTAAAAGTTGAAAAGATACAAGGGGGAAGAACACAAAAGAAATCAAAGAGCTAGAGAAGCATGTTGGAGAACGAGAAAGAGACCATCAGCAATTGTTACATACTGAACTTAAAGGGCTACAGTTAACGGCTACAAATATAACATACAAAAACAAAATAAAAATGTAAGCAATAAAGCAACAAATTCATGGAAAGAAGGGCAACAGAATACTAAATGTAAAGAAATGTTATTCAGGGTCTGAAATTCTAGAACTCCCCAAGAGCACTTTGGGCTTTAGCTTTTCAGCTTAGAAAACAGGATCATGAGAGGGCAAAATACAGTTTAGTGGATACTTGGAACAACAAATTACTAAATCAAAACCATCAACTGATAAATATATTAGGGTTGTACTATAAATGTCTCTCTACCAAACAGAGCAAGTGAATGGAAAGAGGGAAGAAGTGACATTTTACAGATCAAATTTTTGCAGAAATTATCACCAGAGGAAACAAATTAACAATTGAAAACAAGAACAGGAGATAATAAATGCAATTAAAAAGAAAACCACAGGGAAATCAACAAGTCTAAATCAACTACCAATAGAAGTCTAGAAATTATCAGACAACACTATGGTTCAGGCCTGGAAAAAAATATTTAATTTAACATTTAAAAAGAGGTGATAATATTTTGTACCTGATAAATTCAGAAAAGGACATCTTGGCATTGTAGAACATTATGAGACAGTTTCAAGTCAAACAACAAAAAAAAAACAAAGTTTACAGCTATAAATTATCCACCCACTCATGACTTGGTTCAACAATACCTAAATATACGAGGGCATGATAAGATGAAGTATTTAGGAATTTGGATTAAAAATCTTCTGTTATGGCAGCCAAGGATATGTGAGAAGAGCTAAACAAAGATAATACAAAAACTGAGACACTGGAAGCTCTTGTTTATGTAGCAATATATAACCAGTATGAATGTTTTTAGTCCCTTTAGTTTCATATACAGGTCAGGCATATTTTTATCAATCACAGGAAAAGTTGTGGTCAATCATTAAGAGTTGAAGGAATTTATCTGGGAGGTAAAGAGGGCAAAGAGTTAAGAGGGATAAGTTGATCCTCTCAATAGAACAAGGTGCTTTAGAAATACCTGATTTATAGGAATATTTTACAGCTACACAGTTAAGGCTCACATACATAACACAAGCAGAAGATTATAATTCAAAGTCAAAAGGGATGATGATGAATGGGGAGTGTGGGGTGGAGTTCAAGAAATAAGGAGAGAGTGGGACTTTGGATGCAGCTCCTTAAGGAGAATAATAATCACCATACAAGACATTATATTCATAAAGTTGCAGAAAGTATTCTAAGAACTAAGCCAACATGGGAATGGAGGAAGGGGATTCTGCCAGTAGGGAGAATCCTGCACATAGTGGTACACAAAATAAGCAAAAGGAGGCTGGAATTTACTACAGAAAACTGTAAAAAGGAACCAAAGTATTGGGAGCAAATAACTAGAGAATGAACGGTAATAGAGTGGAATGAGGCCAAGAAGAAGTCTGGACTGCAGGTTAGAGAGACTGCCTTCTGCAGCAGGGATTGATATCAGAGTACAGGCAAAGAGAAGGCACAAAGGAGACCTATATGAAAGACCTGCTCTGGTAGAGTTTTCAGTCAAATCTAAAACAGAAGCTGCAGTTAAAAAGGCAATAATTAGCAAGGCACAAACAATTTTACATGATTATAAGAATTGATCAGAAGAGGTTAAAAAAGATTTGGAAGAGAGACTGGACAAGACATTTACAAGTGAACAATGGGAGGACATATGTATGGCTCCCAGCTATGAAACAAAGGCCAGAAGGTTTAGGAATTTTGCTTGGAAGTGTTTGCATAGATGTTTTTATTCCCCAAGCAGACTTCAAGGAATTTTCCTTGGATGGATAACAAATGTTAGAGGTGTGATGGTGAAAAAAGAGTCAACTAGGAACACGTTTTTCAGGAGTGTAATGAATTGGCAGTTTAAAAAAAAAATCACTGAAGAGTACTCTGTCAGAAATATTGGGGTAACAAATGACTAACCAAGAAAATTATTCTTTTGAGCTTGGACACAGGGTCTGAATTGCCTAATTATAGTAAGGACTTGTATGAAGTTAATTATGTTGGCTGCCAAAAAAGCAGTTACTAGAAATTGTACATCAAAATCTGAACCAACTGCATTTGAAGTATTAAATATTGTAAAACAAATTAAAGAACTGGAAGAAGGATCTTTAGAAAATGGAAGGAGCAAGTTACATACAAATAAATGGAATTTGTGAGAATACATGCAACATAATGTTCAGTAGGAGGAATGAAGTTTAAGGGAAGGCAGGAATTGAGTGATTTATGTAATGTTGGACTTAAAGACTGTTTATGTATAATGTGTATAAATTAAAAAAAAATGTTAGTATGGTTTGTTCTCTTCTATTAATATATGCGTGCCTATGTCTTCAGTGATATTTTAATAAAGGTGTTTACTAAAAGAAGACAGAGATTCAAATTTTATAACTGTACTTTACCACAAAGCACTTTACACAACAGTTGAAAGCCAAACAAGCAAATGTTAGAGTGGGAAACAGAAGTATATACCAAATAAACATATTTCAATATACAGAGAA
Organism: Protopterus annectens; assembly: GCF_019279795.1. Classification (NCBI taxonomy): domain Eukaryota; kingdom Metazoa; phylum Chordata; order Ceratodontiformes; family Protopteridae; genus Protopterus; species Protopterus annectens. Next base: position 417,235,131 of record NC_056747.1, on the reverse strand, counting down.
AAAATATTTAACATGCAAAAAAATTTGAAATATTAACAGTATGTGTCAATCATATTTGCACAGCAGTTACTTAAATTATTTAGGCTTATGATATTTAAAAAACACAGACTGTTGGAGGACTGGTCTGCCAAGTAGTTTTTGCAGTTGTGTGTGGAAAGGGATAATTCTCATCTCATGAAAGAAGAAATGACGGGCAAATATCGCTCATGCTTTTCCTTAAACTTTCCTTTTTCTAACCAATATTAACATTTCTAAAGCAAAAGAACTAAGCATGAATTTTGGTTTAACTGGACTATCTTCAGGTAAATTCTCAAGTGCCAACCATGAATGTCTACATATTAGTATTGCAGCCACAGCAGCTCTGGTAAGTGCACCGATGTATACTTAGTACCCAAAGAACCATAAACTCAGCACTTTTGACTTTGGAGATAATCTCCTTTTATTTGAGAATCTGATAAGCTATTTGCATTTCTGTCATGTTCTTCTCCCTGTTGCCAGCTGATCGTTAAGCACTGCCAAAGACTGGCCTTACTTTACCACTGAGCTGCCAGCCATCTGTTGTGCAATCATGCACACAATCATTGGGGTTTTCTTTTAGTCACTATGGGCAAGGCTAGGGGCCATAATGTAGGCACCTGCATCGAAGCAAGGGCTTCTTATGCTCCCAACATGGAATGTGCATACTCCTACAAACACTTGCCACTGCCCCCTCAACAGTTACCACCACTGCCAACCCCACAATCCCTTGTCTTACAGCCAATGTAAATAAACAAGCCCCTCCTTGCATGGGAACAACCAGCCACCACTACTCTCTCCCTTTCTATCATTTAACCCAAAACAGAATACTCATGAGACAGCACAACACCATGATAGTAAAGAGCTCTGAATGTTAAGGTACTAGAAGCACAATCATTTCTATTGCACTCAAACAACAACTTCAATTCTTCAGTAAAAGGGAAGCACCTGAAGGAATGAAAGATATACCAGGTGCTTCAGAATCTATAGGATCTATGACAGTTGCCAGATCTGATTTCAGATTATAAAACATCAATTTTTTCCTTATCAAACTTACACAGTACATTAAACTATGGGCCAGAGACCGTGAAACAAGACACCTTGAAATTTACTTCCATAAATTTGTTTCATTTAAAAAACAGAAGGAACTCTTCCCCAAAGATGCTAGGACCTCAAGCACTTGAGGCAGTCTCCTTTTAGAACAAGAAATCTCAGAGTTAGGCCAATCAAAAATCTCTCCAAAGGTGAGCTCCCTAAAACCAGTAAGGGGGATAGGGCAAGAACACTATGATGAAGATTTTTGCTATACAAATTATATATTATGGGAACAGGTATTGATAATTTAAAACAATTTTGTCCTTATCTCATAAAATAAGAGGACTCAAATCTCTTTGGATTTCTGAATGGCCTTCACAGATACTGAAGTAGGTGCTGATTGTTCAAGCCCGAATTCTGACCTACATCAGTACTAATAAAGAACCAGAAAAGGTAATGAAGACTTCAGTGCAAAGAATAAAAACATATCATCTTGCTAATATTTTATAATGTCACTTGCTATGTGGAGATATCATTAAAGAAACAACTCTGGGTAGGAAACAGCCCTGGAAATCTGCAGATTTTTCAGACCTGCAGTTCAAGTTTCTGTATTTCCAAACTTATCTCCAAGAACACATACTTCAGGTCTTTAGATGGTACCAGAAAGGTAACCATTCTGTGCTCATTTACGTACTAACATCTGCTCTGGGTCTATTGATATGTCACTCTATGCAGATGAAAGCCTTAGAGAATTCTCAAACTTTGCAGACAAGAACTTATTGATAAGCCATGCCCTCATTAATCAACTTTTTACATTCTCTGATTTGTGACTTACCTAGACATTTCAGTAAGATTCCACTTCCAAAGATGTGTTTTCTCAATAAGGAAAGTTGCAAAAGCTTACTGCCTCTGAAGTTTAGTAACCTGTCTGAGCTTCCACAATGTTCACAATGGATGACACTGTGATGTGCACTCAAAGAGAGAAGATATTACATACTTGGAACTAAAGAGAAAAGCCACTGCACAAAAGCTCTTAGAAGCTGGCTTTCTACTGCATACACAACTCCTGATGCATTTAACCATAGTTAACAAGATTTGAAACCTTGCTCATGAGCTGCTGGTTGAAGACAACAACAAAGTGTTACTAGAAGTACAGTTCTGATAAAATGGGCTGCATAATCTCTACAAAGGAGAGATATGCCACATTTGAAATAGCTGCAAGAACTGAAGAGAATGCGCACTACTGTGGAACAGATAAGGCAGTCATGTGCATAGTTAATTCAGTGTATTACAACAAGACACCTGTGTTAGCATCTACAGGGAAGGAAGCCACTGGATATTTATGGAGTGATGATACATAGTGAAGATCTGTGGAAGACTTTTTTCTAAAACAATAAATATCTTTATTGAATCATCACTTATGACATAGGCAACCATAGATTTGCATAAATGAAAACAAGCCATATTGACATTATTTTAGTTTCAAACATAATACATCACATATAATCTTCTATACAGTCATTATCAATCAAAAATTACACAGCCCAGTTAATTCCTGCACTCCAGCAAACCTCATTCTTCCCCCAAATTATTATTCTGCATGCACTGTTCCCACTATTCCAATTTTTCTATGTAATTTGCTCCTGCCCTTTTCTAAAGATCCCACACTCAGTTCTTTTATCTCTGTTACTATATTCACTACATCTAGAACAGTTGGTTTAGACTTTGATTTCCATTTTTTGATAATTACTTTTTTGCCAGCCACCTGAATTAAACTCAGCAAAGCCTTACTATGTCTAGGCAAGTCTGATTAGGATCACACCTCAAACAAATAATTTCCTTGGTTACACCAAATTGCTTACCGTATATTTTTGACAGAGAAGTCTGCCATCTCATTACATTCCTAAAAATAAGTTCCCAATTAACTCTTTCTTCTTCATCACACCTTCAATATTTGCAATTTACCCGAAAGAAAATTCTCTGAAGTCTGTTTGGGGTATAAAAAATAGCTATGCTACCATCCCAAAAGTTTTGTGAATAGTTTATCCAATCTCTCTCTCTCCCAATCCTTTCTAACCTCCCCTGGTTGATTCCTATAGTTATCATGTAATATTTTATATGTCCTACTAATTATCCCTATTTCAACAGCAGCTTTTGTTCTAGATTCTACTAAGAACTTTACCAGTGCTGGTCTTTCATTTACGATCCTCCTTATTCTTTTCTCCTTGCCTATACATCTGATATAAATCACTAACACAGAAGGCAATCTCCAGCCTACAGTCTAAATGTATTCTTGGTCTCTTCCCATTCTACTGTCTTTCCCGCTCTATTTATTTGCTCCCAATATCTTGGTTCCTTTGCTAGTTTTCTCAGTAAATTCCATCCCCCTCTTGACTATTATCTATATCCCTAATTGCAGTCATTTCTAATAGCAGAATCTCCTTTCTCCATTCCAGTGCTGTCATAGTTCTTAGAATTCTTTGCTACTTTATGAATATAATATTCTGTATAGTTACTGCTGATCTCCTTAAGGAAATTCATTCAAAATCCCAGTCTCTCCTATTTCTTGAGCTTCACCCATTTCATCATCATCCCTTTACACTTTGAATTACAGCTTTCTGCTTGTACTGTGTATAGCTGCCTTAACTGTGTAGATCTGAAATGCCCCTTCAAAACAGGTAATCTCAAAATCTCCTTGTTATACTGGAATAATCAACTTATCCTACTTCACTATTGTCTTTTTTCCCTCCCAGATAAAATCATTCACCTTTTTATTAAAGGTTATCCATAATTTCTCCTCTGGTTGATAAAGATATGCCTGACATGTGTAAAAGAAACTAAAGGGACTAAAAACATTTTCGTTGCTTATATCTTACTATCCATACCCATAAAACAGAGCCTCCAGTTACTCAGTTTTTGTACATCTTTTCTTTAGTCTCTTCCCTGATATTCTTAGCTGCCATAACAGAATCCTTTTTAACACGTACACATAAGTATTTCATTTTATCATGTCCGCATAAATATGGGTATTACTGAACCAATTTATATGTGGGTACAAAGTTTGCAGCTATTGTCTTTGTTTTATCATCATTACTTTTGCATCCTGCAAAGACATGAAACTGTCTCAGAACGTTCCACAACACTGAAATGTCCTTTTCTGTTTTTATCAGGTACAAATAAATACTGTCTGCAAATAAAGCCAACTTTTCTTGATTCCATACCAATTAGATCTTTGAATTTCTGTGTACCGCCTGGTTCCTCTGTTCAAACCGAACTTACCAAAGAGGAACCCCCACTTTAATTTTTACCTCTGATCCTTCATACATCCTCATAATTAACCTTACTACTGTGTCAGGGAATGCAAATACTTCCATTGCCCTACTCATAAAATCTCCACTGTTCTATTAATGTTTTCAAAACCATACTGATCTATATGTATCAATTTTGGCAGGACCTCTGGCATTCTTATAGCTATTATATACATAAGCAATTTATAATTATTGTTTAGAATCAAAATGGGACTAAATGAAGCTGCATCTGATGGGTCTCAACCATCTTTAGGTATTACATCCACCACAGCTTTTTTTGAAGATGTTGGTGCTTCTCCTCTCCTTCTCCTTTTAAAATACTGTTAAATAAGACCTTCCAAATCTTTATCACTTTCTTCCCTCCTAGCTCCCAAACTTCCAATGGAATACCATCTACTCCTGGAGACTTTCCTCTAGACTGGTTATACATCACCATTTTTATCTCTTCTTGTAGCAATCATACATTTATATAAATGAAAACAAACCATGTTGACAAAAATTTAGGTGCAAACATTATATTTCACTTGTAATCTATCCAGTCACTGTTAGTTAAACATTACATAGCTCATTCAAATCCAGACATCTTTTTTAAATCACATTCCTCAACTGTATGTATTGCTCCCATAATTTCCATTTTTTTCATGTAATTTGTTCCTACCCTTTTTTAAAGATCCAATTTCTAGTTGTTTTATCTGTGTTACTATATTCACTGCTTCTAGTGCAGTTGGTTTAGACTTTCATTTTAATTTCTTAACTGCTTTTTTAGCAGCCATCATAATTAGACTCAGCAAGGCCTTAGTATGTTTAGGCAATTCCTATTCTGTATCATTCTGTGTGGCAACATGCGTGAATGGGCGTTCCTTCGTTGAAGGTTGTGCATTAGGCCCGGCAAGCCAGCACGTAAAAATCTACTGCCAATCATTAGCGGACCGGAGTTCCGCTGTGGCGACCCCTAACCGGGAAAAGCCGAAAGACACAACAACAATCATAAGCTGGGAAAAAAAACATTTCCTTGGTCATACCAATTTGCTCACCCAGTATTTCAGATAGAGCAGTCTGCAGGGATTTTTTAATTATTTTAAACTCATTACACTTCCAGAAAATATGCTAATTGCCTCTTTCTTCCACATCACATCTCCAAACATGTGCTATCTGCCTGAGGAAAAATTCTTCGGAGTCTACATGGAGAATAAAATATATCTACATAAACACTTCCAAGCAAAGATCCTACACCTTCTAGACTTTGTTGCATATTTGAGAGACATACATATATCCCACCATTATTTCTTTTTGACTTGCTTACCCAAGCTCTCTTCCCAACCCTTTCTAACCACCTCTGACTGATACTTATAGTCATCATGCAATAGTTTATATGTTCTACAAATCATTCCTTTCTTAACAGCATCTTCTGTTCTAGATTCTACTAAAAATTCTACCAGCACTGGCCTTTTGCTTTGGATCCCCATATTTCTTTCTCTTTGGAAGGGCATTTCTGTTCTGCAGTTCAAATAAATTCTTGCTTCTTCCCATTCTATCACCTTTCCATCTCTGATTATTTGCTCCAAATACCTTGGTTCTTTTGCCAGTTTTCATCAAAAAAATCCAGCCTCTTCTTGCCTATTGTCTGTATCCCTAATTGCAGTTATCCCTATTGGCAGAATCTCCTTTCTCCACTCCCATGATGGCTGAGTTCTTAGAATACATTTTGCTACTTTATGAATATAATATTCTGTATAGTTACTGTTATTCTCCTTAACGATCTGCATCCAAAACCTCAATCTCTCCTCGCTTCTTGAGCTTCACCCATTTTGTCATCATCCCTTTCCACTTTGAATTACAATTTTCTGCTTGTGCTATGTATAGGAGCCTTAACTGTATAGCTCTGAAATACCCCTTCAAGTCAGGTATTCCCAGACCTCCTTGTTCTATTGGAAGAATCGGCTTATCCCACTTGACTCTTGTCATCTTCCCTTCCCAAATAAAATCATTCAGCTGTTTAATAATTGCTATGCACAACTTCTCCTCTGGTTGGTAAAAATATGCAATATCCATATTTATGGGGACATAAAAAATGAAGTACTTAGGAGGATTGATTAAAGAGGATTCTGATGTGGCAGCTAAGGATATGTGGGAAGAGACTTAACAAAAGATAATTAAAAAAACTGAAACTGGAAGCTCTGTTTTTATGGATATGGATAACAAGATACAAGCAGTTAAAATGTTTTAGTCCCTGTAGTTTTATACAAAAGTCAGGCATATTTTAATCAACCACAGGAGAAGTTGTGGAGAGCAATTAATAAGGAGTTGAAAGATTTTGTATAGAAGGGAAGATGGCAAGAGACAAGTGGAATAAACTGATTTTTCCAAGTGAACAAGATGGTTTGGGATTACCCAATTTGAAGAGGCATGCCGGAGCTACACATTTAAGGCTCCTATATAGAGCACAAACAGAAACCTATAATTCAAAGTGGAAAGGGACGATGATGAAATTGGGGAAGTTCAAGAAACAAGGAGAGACTGGGATTTTGGATGCAAATCCTTAAGGAGAATAACAGCCACAAAGAATATTATATTCATAAAGTAGCAGTAAGTATTCTAAGGACTAAGCCGACATGGGAATGGAGAAAGGAGATTCTGTTGATAGGGAAGACTGCAATACAGACAACCGGCAGGAGGGGGGGCTAGAATTTATTTGAGAAAACTGGCAAAAGAACCAAGGTACTGGGGGCAAATAATTAGAGATGGAAAGGTAATAGAATGGGAAGAGACCAAAAATGTATTTGGACTGCAGGCTAGAGACTGCCTTATCAAGAATTTATATCAGAGTATAGGCAAAGAGAAAGAAATAGATGCATCCTAAGCAAAAGACCAGCACTGGTAGAGTTTTTAGTAGAATCTAGAACAGAAGCTGCTGTTAAAAAAAGGAATAATTAGTACAGCATATAAAATACTGCATGATAATTATAAGAATCAATTAGAGGAGGTTAGAAAGGATTGGGTAGAGACAGACTGGATAAGCAATTCAAAAAGAAGCAATGGGGGATATATGTATGTCTCCCAAATATGCAACAAGGTCTAAGATTTAGGATCTTTGCTTGGAAGTGTTTACATTGGTATTTTTATACCCCAAGTACACTCCAAAGAATTTTTCTTCAGGTAGATGGCAAATGTTGGAAGTGTGATGCAGAAGAAAGAGGTAACTGGGAACATATTTCCTGGGAGTGTAACGAGTTGGCAAACTTTAAAGATTACCTGCAGACTGCTCTGTCAGATATATTGGGTGAGAAAACTGGTGGAACTAAGGAAATTATTTTTTGGGCTATGATATACAAGCAGAATTGTCTACCCATAGTAAGGCCTTGGCGAGTCTAATTATAGTTGCTGCCAAAAAAGCAGTCACTGGAAAATGTAAATCAAAGTCTAAATCAATTTTAACAGACATAAAACAACTGGAATTGGAATCTTGAGAAAAGGATAGGAGCAAATTACATACAAAAAATGGGAATTGTGGGAACAATACATGCAGAGGAGGAACATATGAATGAGCTGTGTAATGTTTGGCTGGCAATGATTGGATACATTTTAACTGATTATTTTATTTATTTACATTTCTTGACCAGGAGTGTCCGACTGGACGTAGGTCCATTTTCAGCGGAGGCCTGGGGAGAAAAGCTCCGCAGTTAAAATAAACAGACAGTAGTTACATTGGATTGCATAGCTATTAACAATTTAACATAGCAATTCATTACAAACATATTTACAGATGAAGAACATAGTACATCAGTAGACCACTAGAATCTTTATCTGTGAAGTACATAACAGACATTAACAAATGTTACAATAAGAAGTTCCTGCTGTATAATAAGTACTAGGCTTATGAGCATCTGAGCTTGCTATAATCAAGGTAGTTAGTGGGGTGGAAAGAAAGGTAGTGGTTGGATGGGGTGGATGATATTAGAGTGGGAGTTGCAAGGGCATAGCCAGCATGTTTTTAGATGCACTTTTAGTAAAGTTTTGAAGTGCGTGCATGATGGTACGGAGGTAATTGTGGGTGGGAGAGAGTTCCATAATTTGGCTACGGCGCAAGAGAATAGGGCTTCACCAGCAGAGTTATTGGCTTTAGTGATCTGCAAGTGATTTTTGTTGCTGGATCTTAGTGGTCGGGTGGTGCGATAGGGTTGGAGTAGATTCTGGAGAGATGGGACATTTAGTGGATGGTTTACTAGTTTGTGGGCGAGTGATAGTTGATACCATTGAAGGAGGTGAAGGAGTTCAAGCCAGCCTAGTTCAGCAAGTGAGAGACAGCGGTGACTATGGTAGGACGCCACTGTGGCGAATTTGGCAATTTTGTTGTAGCAGGTCTCTAGCTTGTTTAGATCGCATTGCCTTAGGTTAGTATATATTGGGGAGGCATAAAGTAGGGTGGAGATAAGGTGGGAATTTGCTACTGAAATCTTTGCTGCTTTGGTGAGAAGTTGCTTATTTCTGTATAAAGCTCATAGTTTTTTGTGGACTTTTTTTATGGTCATGGATATGTGAATGTCAAATTTTAGTTTATTGTCTATTTCCACTCCCAGCAATTTGGTGTGTTCAGTTGGGTATATAGTGGTGTTGTCTTTTGCTGTGATGTTAAAGTGAGAGTTGTTTTGAGTATGTTTGGTGGGTTGGAAGATGAGTAGTTTAGTTTTGTTTAGGCTGAGTATTAATTGGGCATCGGATAACCAAGTTTCAGCAGAGGAAAAGGCTTCCTGTGTGACTTTTTGCAGTTTGGGTAGGGACTGGGCTAAGCAGATGTACAATGCTTGCAAATAAAAAATTGTCAATATGGTTTTGTTTTCATTTATATACGATTGCCTATGTCATATGTGATAATTTAATCATGTTTCTTGTTTAAAAAACTGTTTCACATAACTGAAATACCTTTTTATTGTTTTATCATGTATAAAATAATACTGTCTGCAAATGCACCCAGCTTTTCTCAACTACCATACTAATTATATCCTTGAATTTCTGAGTCACTTATTTTCTTTGTCAATGGTTCTAAATATAATGCAGATAACAAAAGGGAAAGAGGACACCCCTGACTGGTTCCTCTGCTCAAATAAAAATTATCAGAGAGGGCCAAACCCACTTTGATTTTTACCTCCGATCCCTTATATATCCTCCTAATCAATGTTATAATTTTAACTGGGAATGCAAACGCTTCCATTGCCTTGTTCACAAACTCCCAACCTGTTTTATCAAATCCTTTCTCTGCATCAAGACCTACAAACAGTGGTATTTTCTTACATTCTGCTTTCCTCTGGATCATCAATGTTCTGTTAAAGTTGTCAAATGTTTGCCTCCCCTCCATAAAACCACACTGATCCATTATCTATCAATTTTGCAGTCGCCTCTGCCATTCTTTTATCCATTATAAACAAACACTTTATGATCACGGTTTAAGATTGAAATGGGCCTGTATGATGCTGGATCTGATGGGTCTTTAACCCTCTTTATGTATTATAGCCACCACCAGTTTCTTCCAGGATGTTGGTGTTGCTCCTCCTCTTAAAATACAGTTAAACAAAATCCTACAGATCTTTATCAGTTTTTTTCCCTCCTGGCTTCCAAACTTCCACAAGAATACCATCTATTCTTGGAAGCTTTCCTGTGGATTGGTTATACATCACCATTTTTCTCTCATGTCCTCCTATCCTAACTGGCAGTAATTGAGCCTCATCTATCTCTAACCTTGGCATATTTAATTCTTCCATAAATATTTCCAATTATACCTTTTCCTGATTTCCATATTTTTCTGCTTTATAAAGACTTTCATAACATTTTTGAAATATTTATAGTACCTCTACAGGATCTCATCTTTCTCATTACAGGCTTCCTAAGCCCTTCTACTTTCTGTTGCCTAAGTCGTTGTGCTAAAAATTTTGCGCTCTGGAACTTTCAAAAAAACAGTTCCGTAACAGCAATCTTTCTACAATTGTGCATATTAGAGGGAATCACTTATTTTTTATCATTCTGCAAATGCTCCTCTTCTTCTTCTGTGAGATTCCCCCTATTCTACAACACTAACTTTTGTCAGTCCCTCTAAATAATTCTGGTTACTTCTTAATCAAATCTCTCTTATTTTCACCTTGTTTTTGAAGTCCACTTTAATTTTATCTCACTCCCTAGCTATATTTTAAGAAGAAATTTCCATCTTCTCTAATAACGCTAGAATAATTTCCACTATCCAGTCCTTAAATTCCTCTCTTTTCAACAGATAGGTGGGAAAGTGCCAGTATCTCATGTTTATTTCATTACTCTGCATTTTATTTTAGTTATTATTGGTGCGTGATCTGAAATAGTTGTTGAATGTGTATCAAAACTTTCAATTAAATGTGCATGTTCCCGTGAAATATACGTTCAGTCTAGTCTACACCATTTTTTTCTATCTTGGGGAATAATATGTAAATCCATTCTAAACTCCTAACTACTGAATGCACACATCTTCCATGCCAAATATTTTCATAAATTTCTTCAAAAATCTACCTTCCTTTGTTATATTTTCCCTTTTGGGATGCCCAGATACATCTTTACTGCTATAACTGAAATTCCAGTCCCCACCTGTAAGTAATCGTCTCTGTTGAAAGCTGATTATTTCTCCCAGAATTTTAGTAAACTCCATTATAGCAGTTTTAGGTGGAATATAAATGCATGCCAGTGTAATCCTCCTTTCCTTGTCAGTAGTTCCTTCCTAAGTACTTAAAATCTACCATTATCTTTTTATCTTATCACTGTTGGAGCTTCTTGTAATCAAATTAAGTACTCTTCTTTCCCTTTGTCCCAGATATTCTACTGAATAACCATCCAGAAATCCTCTCTTTATCAAACGCACATACTCATTTCTTTCCAAATTTGTATCCTGTATTATAATTATTTGCACTCTGCATTTCCTAGTAGGGTTCAGTATTCTTTCTTTAATATACCTGTAACATCAAATCTATATCATATTATCGCAAAGTGAAAACGTCGAACGGCACAATAGCAAAAGTGCCGAAATGTAGAGGGTCGGTGTTTGGGATTGCAGTACAGTGAAGATTGTGATATTTGCCCTTTTCTCACTGTAGTGCGTTCTCGGAGATGGAATATATATTTAGCGAGGGGTGTAGGGGGCTGTGCCCCCCCACAATACCAAATTCAAGTTTTGGCATTTTTGCTCTTGTGAACATTCGATATTTTCAGTTTGCGATGTTATGCTATAGACATGTAACATCATTCATGTTCAAAGATAATATGAACAGTGTTGTCATTGTAACACTAAATTTTATTCCCACCTGTTATGCAGACAGCTTTTTTAAAAAATGTATAGTTTCAGCTTTGTGTTACATGCATACACTGTTTGGCATGCTGATCTTCCTTATAGTTGATTCTTCTCATAGCCATTTCAACCTATGTCAAATCTTACAAGACTTTTTGTTTTAATGAAAACCATAAAAAAAAAACACAGTCCCAAAACATATTAACCTAATACAAACACAAAACCCAGGTCTCCAATGAAAAAGGGCTCCAGCTCAGTCGAACTATCCTGGTCAACAAATGTCAAATAAATAAATAATAAAAACATCTTCAAATATTGAAGTTTAACCCTCCTAATAGGAACAATTGTCCAAGACTGACAGCTACATTCTCAGGCTTTAACTGACATATAATGAATGTTATCCAAGCTAAGACGCAAGGTACAGCCTGTGCGCTTATACTTACACTAAGTGCTGTCTTATCTTTATTCCTCTCCCAAATGCAGAAAAAAACTTGTTTTTTGAAAACATTATCTTTAAACACTGAGAAAAAAAAAAGTATTCTGTTTTTAATGCCCTCTTCACAGACTGTCTCCACAGAAACATGAGAACCAAATACACACTTGCCTTCAGCTACAAGCTTCTCATGTTGTACTGTGAACATTTGCTAAATGAAATGAAGCTTGTTAGATCAAGCCAAGGGCCTTAATCCATTTATTCTCCTATGCAAAGTAAAACATATCAAATTTACTTTTAACATGCTCTGTTTACTTTTACAGCCAGTCACTCACCTCAATGACTTAAGATTACAGTCTATCTTAAACATGTAATTTGTCCACTCCTTCTCTTTTGATATTGCAGTGTCTACACTTATTAAATCTAAACAAGAAATAAAGGAAAAAGGGCACCTGTTTAACTTTAGCATCCCTATATCACACAAAGTAAATGAAAATGCTTTACTATATAACATGCAGTATATGTCAAGTTTCATAAAACTACTGTCAGCAAAAATTTTTTACTTGCAAATAGTTTTCCCCTTTCTCTCTCCTTAATGTTCTTCCAAACATTAATGACATGAAGTAGAGCATATACATCGGAGTCCCCTACAAGTTTAACAAAGTAAAAAAATTGTCAAGTATTTCCAGGTTTTCTTGTTCCGCCACATTAAACAAATGTGACTGATGTTTTGTAATCCAACATGTATTCATTAATTTCTGAGTTGCTTGTTTTCTTCCTGTTGATCTCCATCTCCCAACTCCAGTTTCTAGTTCATTTACAATGTTCTCTTGGTTCTTCTAGTCAACTCCTGTGCTTTTCTTGGTCTCAAGCATTTTCCTTTGGAACACTGAAAAAGGTTTCACTAACATTGTCTTTCTATGTGTTTTATTATTAGAAGAATAACAAGAAGAGTCCCCTTCTATTTGACAGTTACCTTTTTGTTGTACAAACTTTTGCAATTCCTCCTTAGCATGCTCTACCTCAAAAAATTACTTTGATCCTCCAAGAAAAAATACTATGGTGGTAGCTAAATACAGCAGCTCGAATCTAAAAACCTGCCTCTTGAAATTCCCTGACTGCTGGATTAAATGTACTCCTCTTCTGCCTGGTGTACAGTGAGTAATCATTTACAGAAACTCATTACTGTCTCCAACTTTTAGTACTTTGTCCTTCTGCCATAGTTTTGTCAGAATCAACTCTTTCTGCTGGTAGGATTGCATCTTTACTATCAGAGGTCTTGGCTGCTTTCTCATGGCCAAGTTTGAAGCATACACATGATGTGACCTTTCAATAAACAGCTCCTACTGTAGAATACCAGTCCAGTTGCTTATTTGGGCTTGCATAAAATTAATACATTTTCCTCTTTCCAGTTTCCCTGCTACTGCAGAAAATCTCAGGTTTTCCTTACATGTTCTGTCCTCTATTTCTACTACTTTTTGAAACATCTCCTCTTGAGCAGTTTCATTCTTGGATTGCTTTTCTTTATTTCCACCTCTGAATTCTGCAGTAGTCTGCGGTGGTGGTGCTACGGTAGCGTTGTCGCCTCACAGTAAGACGTTGTTCTGTTCGATTCTCAGCTAAAGCGTCTTCTGTGTGGAGACGTGCGTGAATGGGGCGTACCTTCGTTGAAGGTTGTGCGTCAGAGCTGGTAACTCGGTACGTAAAAATCTACTGCCAATCATTAGCAGACCGAAGTTCCGCTGTGGCGACCCCTAACCGGGAAAAGCCGAAAGACACAACAACAATCAGCTCATCTGAATATCTGCTAAAAACAACTTCCATTTTTCCAGCCTTTAGAGTTTATATACTCCTAGTATTTTGTTTACTGACCACATATGATAGGACTGATTTTTTCCTCAAGATTAATGCAATCATGCCTTTCACCAAAGTTGCAGCTTAAACTGGTTTTTGCTGAACAGCTGCAGGATTCTTCCCAATTAGTGTTTTTTCCTCGCTTTTTGTGGCCGATTATCTTTCAGGTTCTCTAAATTTCTTCTTTGCTGGCATCCAGGCAGTGTACTTATGAGCTACTAACTGAAACTTACCCAAAAAGAAAAATTCACTGGCTCTCTTTTCTGAGTTATTTTCACACTTGTAGAGCTGAAATTAAGCTGTTACTCAGTATGCAACCATCTTGGATGTCCTGATCTATGGAAGACTTGATAAACAGTCAAAGAGCAATAAACCAGCATAACTGCAGAACAGACACTTGTTAGTGAATGTTCTTGCTATCGCAGTCATATTCCACCTCTCTTAAGAGAATCAGGCACCTAAGCCTATTATAATTGTGGGCAAGTTCAGGGAATGCAAAGCGTAAAGGATTGTACAACAACAGGACCCCAAAGACTCATTCTCAAGAATTACTATATTAGAATTAGTGAAGATAGTAAGAGAGATAAAACAACTGGAATTGAGATCTTTAGACAAAGGTAGGAGCAAACTACATAGGAAAAGATGTGACTTGTGAGAACAATAAATACAGGGGAGGAATGAGGTTTAAAAGAAGGCAGGACTTAAAACAAGATATGTAATGTCCGACTGAAAATGACAGAGTAGATTACAAGTGATGTATAATGCTTGCAACTGGGAGTGGGGAGTGTGTCAGTATGGTTTGTGATGTAAAATGCTTGCAACTAGGATTGTGTCAGTGTAGTTTGTTTTCATTTATATAAACGTATGATTGCTTATGTTATAAGTGATGGCTTAATAAAGATGTATCTTGTTTTAAAAAGGGTTAGGAATTGAATAATTTATGTAATGTTGCTTAGGTTATATGATATATAGCAATATATGTGAAGCATAATGATTGTTAATTTTAACTTAATACAGTTCGATTAATTTTACATAAATGTAAATGGGCCTATGTCACAAGTGATAATTAGAAGTTGAAAAAAAAAAAAAGAACTCTGCCTCCCACTGAAACATCAGACAAGTCAGAATATCTAGTGTCCAAAGAGTCTGATGCATAAATCACAGAACTCTATAAAATGGTGATGGAACTAAAACGCGACTGAAGCTTAGCTAATTCGGGCTACTGTCTTGATCCTTACAGCCTCAGAACTTCCAGCTTTACAGCAGACTTCTACACGCCTCCTGCTCCTTCCAGTCCTCCAAGTGATGCTTATCTGATTGCCACCACAATCCATTTCTGGCATGTGGTTAGAAGACAGTTTTAAATGGCATCGGCAACAAGTGTATGGGTTGAAAAACTGCTCCTTTTTACATTAAGGACTGTTATCTTAGGATCCAAAAGACTAGAGTCAAAAAGTGCGTCTATCCTGCAACTGTATATGGTTCCTACAAACACATCAGGAAAGCTTAGAAGCCCTTTGCTATATGGCGATGAACATTAAGGTTTCTCTACATGAAAAATGCAGACTATATGGAGAATACACACAGCAGGAAAATCAGGAAAGAACCAGGAACTGTGTTAGTGAGCTTACAACTTATACCCACACAGAAACACTGCTGTGGGCCTCAGGCAGGTTATTCCCATGAATGCCAAAACTAAGAAAGTTACCTGCAAACATAGTTCATTATGGAAGACAATCCCACTGGCCTGATCCTCCCCCTAAGGTTCCTCTGACCAATTTCTATCATGCCTACTGTCTTTATCATTAATGTAAGACAACTTAGAAGGAAGGAAGAGAAAAACAGACAAACTTCAATCCAACTTGCAGTGTTAGTCCAACATGTAATGTTAAACGTTACATTCAATAAATTACTTACTTTCCAGGAGGTCCAAGGTCTGCCATAATGTACATAGTTTGCAGAGGAGTATTTATAAAATGACTGTTCTTGAACTCTTCTGATGGTTCCCATGTGATCAGTCGGGATTTTGGGATATTACCTTCCCTGAAGAAGAATTCAACTACTTTCAGAAATGCAAAAGTTGCTTATATTATGACATTTTAACATGCAAAAGAATGTGCAGCTGTAGGACCAATATCTCATGCTACTAGGGAAGAAATACAGCCAACTGATTTATATCACCAATTAGGATGCATATAGGGATATACATTTTTATCTACCATAATATCAAAACAGAAGCAAAGCTTAAAATGTAGTCATTAACTTGATAGGATTAAGCATATTAATTACTAATTTGGTAACAAGTCAGTTTCATGGATTCAAAAGGCACTTTTTTTCGCAGCAACTTGGAAATGTTAAAAAGCTCAATGGCAACACAGGACAAAACACAAAAATGTATATACATGAATATACATGCATTGCACGCGTGCGCACAGACATACACAAACATTTGATCTATACATATTTATATATAGACAGAGGCACACACATACACAAGATATTGGCAAATTGCTTTGTCAGTGGAAGCATTATGTGCCCAAAACTCCCTGTACTGGCAACGGCAATATACTGTAGTCAAATTCAGGATTCAGGTGCAATGAAATCCATAAGGATGGAACAGCAGCCATAGGAGTTTATAAAAGAAGGTTGTTAATGAAATTTTCTTGTGCAAAACATAACAAAAAGAAGCACACATACTCACACACAATACACCTACTGTTTAGATCTCACAGCCTTAATTATGTCCAAACCACTTTGACTCTTTACTTGCAACAAGCATCAATATTCAGGGCATTCTAAAGGCTGCAATCTTTACACTTCTATTCTTTTCGAAAGAAATTCACAATTGCAATAAAATAATTCTCCCGTCAGTTTCAGTTGGCTCATTCAGTATACCTAAAGACTGAAATCAAGCATCATTCGCTTCCTTAAGATATCCAGGAACAAAGGACTATTTCTAATTGTACAAGTATTCTCCCTGGTTTTATCTGTATACCTCAATGGCAGACACAACGCTTTACCATGAAATGAGAAGTTTCAATGCTGAGTCCTATCTTACCATGACTACATCTTAACTGATTTGATTACAGACAGCACAGCACTGTATTCTTAAAGAACCCTGCAGCAAAGTCCTTGCTGAGGACTATTTGCAGACTAGTGGTGAAGAATAATTAAGACAGCATTAACATTAATCATATTAACAGCACTCTTCTGCCGAATGGCAGTCATATTTCAATATTAAGCAAACTATTTATCCTCTAGCATGTAGCTAGCTGATGAATTTTACTCATTACAACCTTAATGTGGGTGTCAAAAATGAGAACTAATTTGATCCAGACTCAAGGTATTTGAAGTTTACCATTTTAAGAGGCTGCTGTTTTAAGGCAAGCAGACAGATGCTGCTGTATCTCAAAGGATAAAGATTTACCCAAATTTCAGTTTACAATCCATTTACATATATTCCATCCATGACACATTTAATATCAGATAAATGAACTGTAAAATCCTCATCTAAGGAGGTACTACCTCTCAAAATAAATTATCTATCAACTGACAGAATACAACAGGTCCCCTAGCATTCAGAACAAATACTGAAAAGCACAGAGGGTCAAGTAACAATACCAGCTGGATGATACAGGTAAAGAGTGAGGATACCAGTGTTTCCAGTAATAATGTCCAAACCTTTTTGCTTTAGGCAGCTTATGAACCAGAAATGCAATCCACTAGGATGAAGGCTGAACAGTGTATATTTGGATGATGGGTGCAAGTCACTCTGTAATGACATGCTGCAAGGGCTAGGTTCCTCCACTTATCTTTAGTTGTGGTGCCACTTTGTGGTTAAAACCTTTTTTTTTTTTTAAAGTTTCAGATAAGGTAACTGGGTTGCTCAGCTTGTATGCTAGTAGCATATGGGGAGGAACCTGTTCTGACTTAAACCTTAAGTAGATTTAGTCCATCTTAGCATGTAATAGTTGTGTGGGGATGACATTTGGGTGTTGCATTTTTCACTGTATGTGAATCATGTACATATTAATTTCAGTACCATGTTACATACGTTTTTGAAATACAAACTGTTTAACAAAGAAAGATTTCCAGATCATGTAACATATCTTATGCTCATAGTTGGGGTACCAAGCAAATGATGATGACAAGCCAATAATAAAATACTAATTAAAGGAGAACCGCACCCACAGACTCAAAAAACATGTTTATTTCATCATGGTGGTTTGGTGTTTCCTACATTTTAACAACACTCTGGGACTAGTTACAGGTTTTTAAATATTTTTATATGTAATTTGTGAGTCTGACCACATGGGGTCTGGCATCTTGAAGTAATTCTGATAGTTTAGTCTACCTCTAGGTATCCCACAATGCAATGTTCATATGTGAAAAGTTCCATCATGCAGGCATCTTTCTTCCTAAAACTCCTGTCACTCCATTGATTTTACATGCATACACTGCTGTCTTTAAGTCAGTTAGTTTTAAGTAACATTTCATGACGTTCAATGACTACTTAAAACACAAACAGTGCAAATGCCACAGCACAGACTTTCAAAGTGCTTTTTACTGTGGCTTCTTTTTAAAATAGCTACACTGCAGGTTTTATTTTTTTTGTTAAGCCTGAATTGTATTAGTTTGACTCCTCTCCCATTCCCCTTCACACTTAACTTCCCTAGCTGTCAATGTGCTATGGGTAATTTGAGCGGTTACCTGCTGTGATTGACAGCTCACAGCAGGAGACTTGACTCATGTACAGTTTCCTTGTTCTAGCCTTTACTTTCTGTATGGGTAGGGGAAGGACCAGGGAGCTGTGACATCACAGCATGAGTGGGTTTTTAGGACGGACATGATGATGTCAGTTTGAAGAGGGAATTGGTCAGAAAACTACCTGTATTCAGTGGCCTTGATGACATCAATGAATTAGAGACTTTTTTAGGGTGGAATAAAAGTTTTTTTGAAAGTGAAACCACCACAGTACAGTAAGGTACTGTTCTACAATTGTCTTTCGGCTTTTCCTGGTTAGGGGTCACCACAATGGAACTCCGGTCTGCTAATGATTGGCAGTGGATTCTTATGGTGCCGAGTTACCAGCCCGACATCCAACCTTCAAAGAAGGCACACCCATTCACGCATGCACCTACCTGCATGTCTAACGTCATTCGACCACGGGGAGGACTTGCAGACACCACACAGAAGGCGCTCCAGCCGAGAATCAAACAGGAGAACTTCTTGCTATGAGGCGACAACACTAACCACTGCACCACAGCGGTCTCTAATGGAGAGTAACAGTCAATTTAAAATATTTTAATTGCTATGTTGTTGCTTATTCATAGCAGGGACAATAAATAGGGAGATAAAGGACAGAGAACTTGAGCATTTAATAAAATAATCCCACTGTTGTCCTTTAAAATAAATAAGTACATACAGATTGAAGAAAAAAAAAAAGAAAACAGATGCAAAAAAAATGTTTCTCTTCCCCCCCATTCAACCCTCACTCGCAAAACCAATGGCTCCACATCCTCCTCATAATCAGACAATTCATTCTTCCATTGAGGGCAAGAGCATCTCATCGTGAAGCTAGGCAACAGCCCAATAGCCTATTTATTTCTAGCCTGGGATAGAGATTCATTGGCCATTTGTTCTTCATGGAAAAAGGGTTGGGGTAAAAAGGGGTCCAGTGTGGAAATCACATGGGTACCAACCTCCCCAGCCTTGAAAACTCTGCACTCCTGAAGAGCAACAAATTCTAAAGCAATGACAAAGGAAACATTTAACTGAGTGCAATTTTGTGTGGTAGAAAAAAATCAAGGCCAAAAATGAGATATTAAAGTAAGATTGGTCTTCACAATCTTTTTATAGGTTCACATTTAAATACTAAGAAAACAGTCTACAAGCAGTTACTAACCTAGTCAATGACCCATATTAAAAAGTTCTATCCAGCCTCAAGGAGGAGAATACAAGATAATTACGGCGAGAACTTGAGGATGCCCATTAAATTATCTAGGTTTACCTTGAAAGTTACAAGAGTGTTACTCTGCTTGACACATAGTGGAAGTTTGTTCCAGTGGTGCAGGATACACTGGGATATGAATACATCACAAATCCATGTGTCTTACTTACCTGTTGATGAACGTTTAGCTCATTTATCTGGGTATTTGAAGAAGCATTTATTTTGTGAAGGAACAGAACGTCAAAGAGGGTTAGATCTTTCATGAATTGAAAGACAAGATACAGATCTCCATAGAGAAGTCTATAAGAATTGAGTACTGACTGAAGTTTGCAAGTCTGTCCTGATGACCAAGATTTTTGTGGCTACTGCTCTGTTTAGTTAGGAACCTCCAAGGGTCTCAATTTCATCAATATGTTTAGACAACTGCATACCAAAACAATCATTATATTCAATAATGGTTCTGATGAGATATGTTTGGGTGGGGGATTAACTCTTCTTTGAACCTAGAGAAGATGCCTTTGGAAATTACATGGACCGGACAGAAGGCTTTCCAAACTACTGCAGACATGATGATCAAAAGATAAGGAATTATCAATGAGTACCTAGATTCCTCAACTACTATCTGCTTGGATTGGTGAGTCACATATATGATATGGAAAGTTTTTTTTTTTTTACCAGAATTAACTACACTACATTTATTCACATTTAATCTGAGACCACTGTCCTTCTACCGATTGTTAACATGGTCTCATCCATTGCAATTGTGAGTCTCTGAAAGATCAAACACCACCTAACTTATGTTCATCTGCCAACTTAGATAACCATAGGTTAAGAGCGTTGGCCAGAAGGTCTGACAGAGAAATCAGATAGGACAGAGTCCAACACAGAGCACTGTAGTACACCACTGGTAATTTTCTTGCTTTTAGAAGTGACACCCGCAATCTAACCACATGGGTTCTGTCAGACAACCAGTTAACTGACACATAACGAAGGTATATATATATATATATATATATATATATATATATATATATATATATATATATAATCTTCAAAGTTACAAGTCTGTCATTAATGCCTGCAGTGGGAATAGCATCCTGCATGTACTACATAACTGCTATCCGCTGTTTCAGTGACTTTTTGAAAGAAATTAATGAGGTTGAAGAGGCAGGACTGTCAATGAAAGTTGTAATAAGGGTCCAGTGTCAACAGATTTTCAATATCCAGATTAATGAGGCCTAAAATAATATAATAAATAGTTTTACATATGGGGCTAGTAAAACTAATGGGTCTATAGTTATCAGGGTCCATGGTTAAGCCACCCACATGTAACAGCATTACAGAAGCTGTTTTCTATGCTTCAGGAATTTACATAGTGGAGAGTCTTAGATTAAAGAGGTTAAGTAAGGGTTCAGAAAGGCCATATTTGGTACTGATAATTTGGAAACCCTGTATGTTATCCAAACAGATAGATGAGGTATGCTTATCTTTTGAGAGGGACAAGAGGACTTGTTCCATTAGTAATTAAAGGGAGTGGCTGTGACTGTGGAACCTGTACAATAAAATTTGCATTAACTTTGTCATCTACAATATTAGCCATTTCCTTTAGGTCAGAGGGGGTGGTATTATTGATGTTAGTACTTAGAAACAGTGAAAGAGAGATTTACAGTTCTTTTGGTTTTCGTGGCTGTTTTGAGTATTCAGCTTTGAGCTTCCTGGTTTTCTTTAATCTCTTTAGTAGTTTGCTTAAGTGTGCTCTTAAGGTAAGGAGAATGAGACTTCTTATAAGCATTAACTTTTTTCTCTTGTCAAGTAACTTTAGTATAACGGTATGATATCACAAGGTTTTGCTTTTAAATTTCTCATTACATTTGGAATGGCTAGGGACTACCTTATCAATAAAAACATTTATCTCCTTAATGAAATGTAGGCACTCGAAATGCATAGTGCTGACAAACCAAAACAAAAGACTAAAAACTCCAGGAGAACTGTGAGTCCCCCTGCATCACTTATGTAGGGGATCCAAGCCTCCCCAAACTTATATATACCAATTCCGAGATCACCATATCTCAGGGACAAGAGAATAGTCAGAGAAATGGCGATCTTGGACTTAGTATATTTAAGTCCATTTGGTTAGCCTATTCAGTTTCCATGTTTTGGGACTCTTTAGCGGGTCCCAACATTTCAAATGATTACTAAAATATTTAAGTGGGTGAAGATGTCAAGAGGCACAGGCAGCAGCTTCAGCAATGGTATTCATTGGAGGAACATTAACAGCAGAATTTATTTAGGTCATCAAGTAACTTAAGGAGATTTGCTTTTGAAAAGTTCCTATACACAGAGGTATATGCAGAGGAAAGACCAACCAGTTTTAAAGGAAAAGGTCACTAATTTATGGTCTAATGTAACAAGGGAAGTTAATACAAAATGAGGTATGTAAGAAATGGCCATATTTGTCAGGATATAATCAAGGGTACCAGGACCCACTAGAAGGACGGTTAGACCAAAGTTATGTACTTACCATAAAGATGTATTTGTGTTATTTGTTTCAGTCCTTCCTCAATAGATAAGTTACTGGACCCATCTCAGATCTGACTACAGCCCTGTTCAGACTTTGAATCCAGTACTTAGGATCCTCCCCTTATCCATAACACCTTGCAAGGAGAGAGAGAGAGAGAGAGAGAGAGACCTCTGATTGAGTTTGCCCCTATACCCATAGCTGGCCATAGGCATAGGCCAACTAGGCGGCTGCCTAGGGCGCAGCGGCACTTTTCCAGTATTTATTTGGTGTAGGTAGACCAGGATGGGGGCACCAGGTGGTGGGGTGCCATGGAGCCCTTTTGCCTAGGGCACCAGTTGACCTAAGGCCGCTCCTGCCTATACCAGTGTTAAGGAAATTGCTACCAAATATGTAAGAACCATATATCACAGAGGATGAAAAACCGCTGCCAAACCTAGAACTTGAAGAGTACATGACTAAGCAGAGGTATCTATAAGTACAGTCACTCCAGCAGCCAAAGGGAAATTCAAGGAAGAAAAACTGGAAGCAGTCAACACAGATCTATTGTTATGGTAAGTACTTTCTTATCTGATGTGTTTTCCATCCATTCTTCAATGGATGCAAGAGAGTCCTTCAGCAACTAATACAAAGCAATTTTCAAACCTGCGCGCTTAGGATTGCCCTTCTCTCTTCCCGCCTTGGCTGACCTGGTGTGACTCAGTTTGAACTTCACATTTACCTACACTAACATACTGCAGCTCCTGCATAATGGTGTCTACAGGATTGCAATTGGCCACCACAACAAAAACTGTTTCTCCCAGCAATTAATCAGAGTAGGTTACACATCAAAAGTTTCTTCATTGTATGGAGTTTTTTTTACTGTTTTTTGTGTGTAAGTGAATGATCTGATGCTCCCACCTAAAGCTCTGAAAATTATACTCTAAACTCATAACCTACAGCTAGCAAATACCCTGCAAGAGTATAAAACACAGTCTAAAACAGTGTATAACTTGGTGTAAAATATAGTTTAAAAACACAGCCATTAAGTTAGCACTAAATACATACCAAACGGCTCCAGGAAGCCTATGCTCCGCTCTGGCTCACTCCACACTCCAACCTGCCCCCAATTCCCACCCTCTCTCAGTACCACTAAATTTATAGTTACTCAACCACATCCCCTGTTATAACATCCTATCAGCTTTCACCTAACATACTTTCTCCACCCACTCTATTACCTCTAAATTTCCCATCAGATCTTCTGCTGTTGTGCCATACAAACAACTGATCCTAACTACTATACCCCTACTCTCATAATGCTATACTCCTCTTTACTACCCATTCTGCTGGCCACTTATTTACTTACCTCGTATGAAAACCAGTTTCTCATTGGTTAGCAGTACCCAAAAGGCCATACTATCACCCTAGCTGTAAAGCATCCCACCTTCAGCCATGCTAATAATAATGGGCCCAACTCAACATCGTGTTCATTCTTTCAGCATACCAATCCCTGGCACATTAGCCCTAGATCTAGACAATACTACAAACTTAAACAAACTCCTAAAGCTTATCACCATGCACAGACCTAGCCTAATACTCAGTGGTGATATTCACCCCAACCATGGCCCATCCACTTCTGATATATACACCCCCTCTACTTGTAACCTAAGCTATAAAACTATAATCAATAGACCAACTAACTCTCTCCTGACCTGTCATCTCAATATTAGAAGCATTAACACGGTACATGAACCGCATGCACTCCTGGCTGTCCACTCCCCTGAGATTCTCTGTCTATCTGAAACCTGGTTAAAACCTAACACTACCAACAATTAAGTGTTACCACCTGGGTATAACATACACAGGCTGGATCGTGTTTCCAGAAGGGGGTGGGGTAGCTATACTCTACAAATTTGAGTTGCGTGTGACCATAGATGTTACTCAACCACCTCAGATAACTCCGAAATTTTTGCCACTAGATTGCAACTTAACAAAAATAAATGCATTAACATCATCTGCATGTAAATTCCCCCAGGTAAGACTATAGCCACACTTGAAGATACCCTATACTGGCTATCAAGTCATTACCCCCAAGAAACCCTACTATTCGGAAATTTTAACAGACTGGGACATCTGTTCCTCAGAATCCCCATCTACCCATATTAACCTGCATGCATTTACACAAATCATAACCACCCCTACCAAGCTAGGTAAACCCAACCAAAAAGAAAGCATACTCGACTGGGTACTTATAAACAGTAAACCCCAACTGCACACCGCAGGTACTCTCCCCGATGACCTAGATGACCACCTTCTCACTTATATAGTTAAGCAAAAAGCCAATAATCCCCAACAACCCTTACTCAGAAAAGTCAGAAACAAAAAAGGACTTTGACCCTGCTAAATTCTAATAGGAATTTAATTCCTGTAACTGGTCTATTCTAAAACACCTCCCCTTAGAGGAGGCAGTTGCATATTTTAACAACAAATTTCGTGAAATCCTTGATTTGCATGCACCTGCCCATTCAAAGAGAACAAAAGCAAAAACTGCACCATGGCTTTCTAAAGAGTCTAGACTAAAAATTATCAGTAGAAACTAATTTTGGGCTCTATGGCACTCTACTAAAGACCCCCCAAATAATGTTAAATACAGGCAAGCTAGGAATGAAAGTAAAAAATCCATTTTACAAGACAAAAAAACAATACTACTGTAATTTACAAACAGCAAACCAGAACAATCCTAAGAAGTTCTGGGCAGGTCTGAATAATCAACTTCATCCTGGAAAAACTTCTTCCCCTATCCCCGCTGCTACCACTGATAACCCCCCCCCCCCCGAGAATGTTTCAGACAGTTTTAACTGTTTCTTTACTGACACAATTCAAGTCCTAGCTAGTCAATTACCCCCTAGCTCTCCTGGCCATAGTACCATCTCTATGAACCTACTCTCGTTCAGCTTCCAACCAGTATCCACATCACTTATCTGTACCTTGATCAAAAAATTAAAACCCACCACACTATCCGCTGATCAACTTCCCCGCCGAGTACCTTCAAAAATCAGCTGATGCTACTGCCTACCCAGTATCAATACTAATTAATCTTACCACAGTAGAGGTTAAAATTCACACCATTTGGAAAACATCCTACATAATCCCACTACATAAAGTAGGCACCTCCACTAAATTCTCCAATTATAGACCAATAGCTATACTTTCTCCACTTGCAAAGGTTATGGAAAAAGGTATACACAAATTCATGCACCACCTAATCCAGAATCACCTCATGGCAGATAGCCAACACAGCTTCCGTCCACACCACAGCACTACTTCAGCCCTTCTAGCTTTTACCAATACCATAAACAATAACTGTAACAATAATCACATATCCTCAGGCCTCTTCTTGAATCTCTCTAAAGCATTTGACATGTTTGACCACCAACTTCTGATTCACACCCTGCAAACTTTCTGTCTAGATTCTAAAGCCCTTCAATGGTTTAAATCCTACCTCAATGGGAGACAGCAGGCTGTTCTTTGGCAGAACAATCTCTCTAACCTACTACCGAACACCCTTGGAGTATCACAAGGTTCCATACCAGGGCCCCTACTGTTTTCCACCTTTATTAAAGACTTTTATACTGTCATCCCAAATGTCAGCTGTATCCAATATGCTGATGACTCCACCCTGATTTGCTCAGCTACATCTCCTACAGATTTATGGTCTGTTACCCACTCCACCTTTAATTCTATAGAAAACTGGCTCTCTGAAGATCAATTTATACTAAATCCCAAAAAACTAAAATGCTTTTATTCTCACCAACACAAAGATCTGCTGCTTTTACCTTTAACATAAATGCAAATGATGGCACAATAATCTCCCCCGACCCCTCTACAAAACTATTAGGTGTCATTATTGATAATAACCTAAAATTTGACCTACATGTAAACCAACCAAGCAAAACCATAAATAAAAAACTAGGGTCACTTAGAAAAGCCTTCCTCACCCCTCCAACCAAAATTGCCATAGCTCGCTCTCACCTACTTTTAACACTTCTATATGCATCCCCCCTACTCTCTAATCAAAACAAGACTGTACTTAATAAACTCTCACTCTGTTATAATCACATTGCCAGGTTTGCCACTGGCATGCCTTTTAGGACACACCACTGCATCAATCTTAACCAGCTTGGGTGGCTTGAACTACCCAGTCTAATCCAATATAACCTACTGATAATGGCTAATAAAATCCTTTATAATTCAGATAATACCCCAGCACTTAAAAATCTTATCACCCCTATAACAATCCACGACTGCTTCAATCCTCGAACAGACTACTATTTCAGACAATCAAAATTAACAATGCAGCCGGTAATTCCTTCTTTACAAACTCTGCAGGCAGAGCCTGGAACTCACTTCCAGCTGATATTACTTTGCACTCCTCCCCAGGCCAAATTTAAAACTAGACTCAAACATCTGGCACTAAACTGGCTTTGCCACTACAATAAGCTTGGCTAACTCTCATAAAGAATGTGAAAAATCTACTAATCAGATTACTGTTGAACTTACCCCTGACTGTCACCGGGGAGAAAAACTTTAAGCTGCTGAACTTGTCTATTCATGTTTGTTTATGTATTCTTTGTCTACACCATATTTGTAATATGTCTTCATTGTTTTTATTGTATCTGCTTACCTTGGAGCTTTTCTCCCCAGGCCTCCACTGAAAATGGACATGAATCCAGTAGGACTATCCAGGTCAACAAATATAAAATAAAATAAAAATAAAAATAATACACCTGGGGTTGTCATGAAAGGATAATCCAGAGCATAGCCAACCCAAAAAAACGCTCTTGACCTTGACTGTAAATCTAATTTATATTGAGAAATTAAAGTATGGATATTGGGCCAAGCAGCACAAATGTCACCAAGGGATACTCTGGAGAAGAAAGCTGTAGATGCAGCCACATATCTAGTCAAATGAGCCTTATGAGGTTTGGGTAATGATAAACCTGTCTTTGTAGACATGTAAAAAACAATCAGATAACCACTGAAAAAGCATCACTTTAGATGCCCCTTTTTTCACTTTGGCTGTGGAAAAGGAGACAACTGATCACTTTTTCTAATGTTCTTAGTACGATGGGAGCAGAAATTAAGCTGGCAAAGTACATTCATGTATTCACCTTTATTGGAGAAATTTGGGAAGAAAACAAAGGTTGACAGAGTGATGATTCAGAAAAGTAACTTTGTGGAAAACCAAATAAGGTGGTTTACTGGACAAGGTATATAACTCCAAAATCCTCCTAGCAGAGATGATGGCCACCAAAAATAGAGTTTTCCACAACAAAAATTTTAATTTAACTTTGGCTGTGGGTACAAAGGGGGAGACTATTTAAGGACTGTAAAAGAATGGTAATATTGCAAGGAGGGAAAGGATCCCTAAATGGAGTTCGAAGAAGGAAGATACCCCTAAGAAAGGCTTTGGACAGTCTAAGGAAGGTGATGGAAAACTGGTTCTCCATGACAGGGAAACTGGAGATAGCTGCTTGTTGTATTTTAGTAGTGCAGTAGTTGGCTCCGCAGTGAAAGAGAGATCCCAGAAAGTCCAAAATAGCTGGAAGAGGGGCTGAAAAAGACCTTGGCATTTGCTGGAAGCCTAAATAGAAAAATCTTTTCCACTTGCTTTTCCAGACCTTCCTGGTGGAAAGCCTTTTTGAAGAGGTCAAAATGTGAATTACTTGCAAAGAAAGGCCAGAATATCTAGCCATTACCAGAACTGGATAAACTATGTGGTCAATTTGAGGGCAATAATGTCTGGGTAAGGTGATCCTGACCCCAGCACCCAAACAGCGTAAATCAGATGAGACCAGAAGGGAAACCACACCTGCCGAGGTGAAAAGGGAGCAATAAGGATCACTGTGGCCTTTCTTGCCAATGTTTTCTGAAGAAATTTGGTATGAGAGGAGTAGGAGAAAAGGCATACGGAGTCCAGTGGGCCAGTTGTGAATCAGAGCATCCCTTGGTGAAGCTCCCCCTCCTGGAGGATAAGGGCAAAGTACCAGCTGCAGCTGGTGTTGAAGAGGAAAGCAAAAAAGATCACAGCAAAACTAGCCCCAATAACCCAAAATCTGACTCGGAACTGCTGTACTGACGGACCACTTGTGATGGAGAAGGATGGGCCTGCTCAACCTGTCTTCTAGAACACTGGACACCCACAGAATGTGTACTGCTATTAGAAATCATTAAGACGACACCGGCTACTGCCACACTCTTACGGCCTCCTGACACACACAGTAAGATCATGTTCCTCCCCGTTTGTTGATGTACCAGACCACTGACAGTGTCCATCTGGACTAAGATCACACCTGTGGGGAAAGCATCCTGAAAGCCCTGCAATGCTAGCAAAACCACACTTCTATCCAAGATGTTGATGTGAATGCTGATATCTGCAGGGGACCATGCATCTTGGACCATCCCCCCCCAAAATAAAATTGCCCCCTACCCTAAGTGGGAAGTGTCCATGGTCACTGTGGTTTGTGAAGAGGTAATACAAAAGGATGACCCTGGGAGACAACTGGAGATTCTAACCACCACTGAATGAATACGAGTTCTGCATATCTTTGTGAGATATCTGGAAACTCATGAGCCGGCATCTGACTGACCATTGAGCAGACAGGGTCCACTCATACCTCTCAACCTGAAATCATAAAAAATCTGGACAAAGACCCATGAAAAATATGTACAACGGGCCAAACATCTATACGCTAACATAAAATTTGCATACACAATTATGTAACCCAGTCCACTCCAATGTAATTGTAGGATAAACTCAAACTTCAGAACAGACAAAATATGATGAAACACAAAAACAGAACAGTGTTTTATGTATATTAACATCTGAACTTGTTTACATTAACTACTAACTACATACTGCCTTGTATTAGTTTTTATTTTTTTCTGTTCCTCAGAAAAACAAAGGCAATATTCAATCAACTATGTCAATGCAGTAAGAGAAAAATATAGCTGTGTAATATAACAAGAGCAGTACACAAAAATCTGTTACAGCTGATTAACATATTTTATCTAAACAGATATAAAAAACACTGTAATTAAATGACTACAAGATATTTATGACAATATTAACTAACAATGAAAATATCACTATCCAAAACAATAAATAATGATCAGACTGGATTTATATATCACAGACACACACGACAATATTGAAAGGATAATTTCTCTTATAGATTATGTTAATAAAAAAAATAAACACTCAATTGGCTTAGACATACAGAAATCCTTTAATTCCATAAATTGGCACTATTTATTCAAAATCCTAATGCTATTTGAATTCCCTGCATCCTCTGTTCATCTCCTAAAGAATATATATATATATATATATATATATATATATATATATATATATATATATATATATATATATATATATATACACACACAAATAATTTAGCATATGTCAAGTCAGGTCCTTTTATCTCTGAATCTATACATATAACAAAAGGCACTTAAACAAGAATGTCCCATGTCACCGATTCTATTTGCTCTGGCTACTGAAATACTGGCAGATTCAATTCGTAACAATATAAAAATCAAAGGAATAAATGTTTATGAACAATACAATTCTAAAGTAATGCTATTTGCTGATGACACATTGCTAACATTATCTAATACAAAACTGACATTAGAAGAATTAGATATATTAATTGACAAATTTCACATGATTTCAGGGCTCCGTTTCAATAAAGTGAAATCAATTTTTTTTATTTTTAAATTAAAAAAAATGCAGACTAAGGGGGATCACATCATAGGGAAACAAGAATCTACCTTAAAATATCTAGGAATTGAGTTACGCAAGGATAATAATGAATTAGTCTAAAAAAACTACAATATCATCAATACAATTAAAATCTCTGTGGAAAAATGGAACAAAATAATATTAACATTTGAAGATAGACTGCAGTTAATAAAAATGGTTTTACTGCCCAAGATCCTATGTATAGCCTTGGCAATATAACTGTTACCAGAAAGGAATATACTTAAATAAATAAATGCATGCCTAATAACATTTTTATGGTTTCCCAAAAGAAACAGAATAGCTTTAATACATCATATCAGAACATGGAAACAGGGAGGACTAAACTTTCCTGATATAGAAACATATGTAAAAGCATCAATATCTAAAACAATCTCAGATTGGATAAGTCCAAACTACTCTGCAAATTGGAAAGAATTACTATCTGTAAAATCAAAAAATGAATTTGATTTACAAAAAAAATTTCAAACAGATAAAAACAATTTGCCATGGCACATATGTATTAGTATGCAATATAACATAAATAAACCCACTAAAACTCGCATAATTATTACATTGACTCATTTAGGAAAATTATTAATGCAAATATAATTTAAAATTCTGGTTTGATCTTTTAACGCCATTTATAGTCGCAAATAACTTTCCACATAAAATGTACAGAGAAAGTATTAATTCTCAGGAACAGAAACAATTTGTTTGTTGGCTCCAATGTATCAAAGAACTAAAGGTTTTA